>NW_027189131.1:2674164-2723223 GCF_040958095.1 Procambarus clarkii
AGCAAGTGAGGGGTCATTTAGACGTTAATTTCATCAAGTCCCTGTTAATATGGGAAGACACAGTGTCTATGCTTAAGGCACAACTCTCCTAAACACGAGAGTTAAGTATACAACTTTAGAACACTTTCCCACCAGGAGACTCGAACCCTAGCCAGCACAGAAGCCTTCCAGCAACTGGCATAACAGGTACGCCTTAACCCGCTCCACCACCAGCTCAGACCCTTAAAAGAGATGGTAATTTCGGAGTATTTAAATACACCAAAGATCACCACCTCCCAAGAGCACTAGAGCAAGTGAGGGGTCATTTAGACGTTAATTTCATCAAGTCCCTGTTAATATGGGAAGACACAGTGTCTATGCTTAAGGCACAACTCTCCTAAACACGAGAGTTAAGTATACAACTTTAGAACACTTTCCCACCAGGAGACTCGAACCCTAGCCAGCACAGAAGCCTTCCAGCAACTGGCATAACAGGTACGCCTTAACCCGCTCCACCACCAGCTTAGACCCTTAAAAGAGATGGTAATTTCGGAGTATTTAAATACACCAAAGATCACCACCTCCCAAGAGCACTAGAGCAAGTGAGGGGTCATTTAGACGTTAATTTCATCAAGTCCCTGTTGATATGGGAAGACACAGTGTCTATGCTTAAGGCACAACTCTCCTAAACACGAGAGTTAAGTATACAACTTTAGAACACTTTCCCACCAGGAGACTCGAACCCTAGCCAGCACAGGAGCCTTCCAGCAACTGGCATAACAGGTACGCCTTAACCCGCTCCACCACCAGCTCAGACCCTTAAAAGAGATGGTAATTTCGGAGTATTTAAATACACAAAAGATCACCACCTCCCAAGAGCACTAGAGCAAGTGTGGGGTCATTTAGACGTTAATTTCATCAAGTCCCTGTTAATATGGGAAGACACAGTGTCTATGCTTAAGGCACAACTCTCCTAAACACGAGAGTTAAGTATACAACTTTAGAACACTTTCCCACCAGGAGACTCGAACCCTAGCCAGCACAGAAGCCTTCCAGCAACTGGCATAACAGGTACGCCTTAACCCGCTCCACCACCAGCTCAGACCCTTAAAAGAGATGGTAATTTCGGAGTATTTAAATACACCAAAGATCACCACCTCCCAAGAGCACTAGAGCAAGTGAGGGGTCATTTAGACGTTAATTTCATCAAGTCCCTGTTGATATGGGAAGACACAGTGTCTATGCTTAAGGCACAACTCTCCTAAACACGAGAGTTAAGTATACAACTTTAGAACACTTTCCCACCAGGAGACTCGAACCCTAGCCAGCACAGGAGCCTTCCAGCAACTGGCATAACAGGTACGCCTTAACCCGCTCCACCACCAGCTCAGACCCTTAAAAGAGATGGTAATTTCGGAGTATTTAAATACACAAAAGATCACCACCTCCCAAGAGCTCTAGAGCAAGTGTGGGGTCATTTAGACGTTAATTTCATCAAGTCCCTGTTAATATGGGAAGACACAGTGTCTATGCTTAAGGCACAACTCTCCTAAACACGAGAGTTAAGTATACAACTTTAGAACACTTTCCCACCAGGAGACTCGAACCCTAGCCAGCACAGAAGCCTTCCAGCAACTGGCATAACAGGTACGCCTTAACCCGCTCCACCACCAGCTCAGAACCTTAAAAGAGATGGTAATTTCGGAGTATTTAAATACACCAAAGATCACCTCCCAAGAGCACTAGAGCAAGTGAGGGGTCATTTAGACGTTAATTTCATCAGGTCCCTGTTAATATGGGAAGACACAGTGTCTATGCTTAAGGCACAACTCTCCTAAACACGAGAGTTAAGTATACAACTTTAGAACACTTTCCCACCAGGAGACTCGAACCCAAGCCAGCACAGAAGCCTTCCAGCAACTGGCATAACAGGTACGCCTTAACCCGCTCCACCACCAGCTCAGACCCTTAAAAGAGATGGTAATTTCGGAGTATTTAAATACACCAAAGATCACCACCTCCCAAGAGCACTAGAGCAAGTGAGGGGTCATTTAGACGTTAATTTCATCAAGTCCCTGTTTATATGGGAAGACACAGTGTCTATGCTTAAGGCACAACTCTCCTAAACACGAGAGTTAAGTATACAACTTTAGAACACTTTCCCACCAGGAGACTCGAACCCTAGCCAGCACAGAAGCCTTCCAGCAACTGGCATAACAGGTACGCCTTAACCCACTCCACCACCAGCTCAGACCCTTAAAAGAGATGGTAATTTCGGAGTATTTAAATACACCAAAGATCACCACCTCCCAAGAGCACTAGAGCAAGTGAGGGGGTCATTTAGACGTTAATTTCATCAAGTCCCTGTTAATATGGGAAGACTCAGTGTCTATGCTTAAGGCACAACTCTCCTAAACACGAGAGTTAAGTATACAACTTTAGAACACTTTCCCACCAGGAGACTCGAACCCTAGCCAGCACAGAAGCCTTCCAGCAACTGGCATAACAGGTACGCCTTAACCCGCTCCACCACCAGCTCAGACCCTTAAAAGAGATGGTAATTTCGGAGTATTTAAATACACCAAAGATCACCACCTCCCAAGAGCACTAGAGCAAGTGAGGGGTCATTTAGACGTTAATTTCATCAAGTCCCTGTTAATATGGGAAGACACAGTGTCTATGCTTAAGGCACAACTCTCCTAAACACGAGAGTTAAGTATACAACTTTAGAACACTTTCCCACCAGGAGACTCGAACCCTAGCCAGCACAGAAGCCTTCCAGCAACTGGCATAACAGGTACGCCTTAACCCGCTCCACCACCAGCTCAGACCCTTAAAAGAGATGGTAATTTCGGAGTATTTAAATACACCAAAGATCACCACCTCCCAAGAGCACTAGAGCAAGTGAGGGGTCATTTAGACGTTAATTTCATCAAGTCCCTGTTAATATGGGAAGACACAGTGTCTATGCCTAAGGCACAACTCTCCTAAACACGAGAGTTAAGTATACAACTTTAGAACACTTTCCCACCAGGAGACTCGAACCCTAGCCAGCACAGAAGCCTTCCAGCAACTGGCATAACAGGTACGCCTTAACCCGCTCCACCACCAGCTCAGACCCTTAAAAGAGATGGTAATTTCGGAGTATTTAAATACACCAAAGATCACCACCTCCCAAGAGCACTAGAGCAAGTGAGGGGTCATTTAGACGTTAATTTCATCAAGTCCCTGTTAATATGGGAAGACACAGTGTCTATGCTTAAGGCACAACTCTCCTAAACACGAGAGTTAAGTATACAACTTTAGAACACTTTCCCACCAGGAGACTCGAACCCTAGCCAGCACAGGAGCCTTCCAGCAACTGGCATAACAGGTACGCCTTAACCCGCTCCACCACCAGCTCAGACCCTTAAAAGAGATGGTAATTTCGGAGTATTTAAATACACAAAAGATCACCACCTCCCAAGAGCTCTAGAGCAAGTGTGGGGTCATTTAGACGTTAATTTCATCAAGTCCCTGTTAATATGGGAAGACACAGTGTCTATGCTTAAGGCACAACTCTCCTAAACACGAGAGTTAAGTATACAACTTTAGAACACTTTCCCACCAGGAGACTCGAACCCTAGCCAGCACAGAAGCCTTCCAGCAACTGGCATAACAGGTACGCCTTAACCCGCTCCACCACCAGCTCAGACCCTTAAAAGAGATGGTAATTTCGGAGTATTTAAATACACCAAAGATCACCTCCCAAGAGCACTAGAGCAAGTGAGGGGTCATTTAGACGTTAATTTCATCAGGTCCCTGTTAATATGGGAAGACACAGTGTCTATGCTTAAGGCACAACTCTCCTAAACACGAGAGTTAAGTATACAACTTTAGAACACTTTCCCACCAGGAGACTCGAACCCTAGCCAGCACAGAAGCCTTCCAGCAACTGGCATAACAGGTACGCCTTAACCCGCTCCACCACCAGCTCAGACCCTTAAAAGAGATGGTAATTTCGGAGTATTTAAATACACCAAAGATCACCACCTCCCAAGAGCACTAGAGCAAGTGAGGGGTCATTTAGACGTTAATTTCATCAAGTCCCTGTTTATATGGGAAGACACAGTGTCTATGCTTAAGGCACAACTCTCCTAAACACGAGAGTTAAGTATACAAGTTTAGAACACTTTCCCACCAGGAGACTCGAACCCTAGCCAGCACAGAAGCCTTCCAGCAACTGGCATAACAGGTACGCCTTAACCCACTCCACCACCAGCTCAGACCCTTAAAAGAGATGGTAATTTCGGAGTATTTAAATACACCAAAGATCACCACCTCCCAAGAGCACTAGAGCAAGTGAGGGGGTCATTTAGACGTTAATTTCATCAAGTCCCTGTTAATATGGGAAGACTCAGTGTCTATGCTTAAGGCACAACTCTCCTAAACACGAGAGTTAAGTATACAACTTTAGAACACTTTCCCACCAGGAGACTAGAACCCTAGCCAGCACAGAAGCCTTCCAGCAACTGGCATAACAGGTACGCCTTAACCCGCTCCACCACCAGCTCAGACCCTTAAAAGAGATGGTAATTTCGGAGTATTTAAATACACCAAAGATCACCACCTCCCAAGAGCACTAGAGCAAGTGAGGGGTCATTTAGACGTTAATTTCATCAAGTCCCTGTTAATATGGGAAGACACAGTGTCTATGCTTAAGGCACAACTCTCCTAAACACGAGAGTTAAGTATACAACTTTAGAACACTTTCCCACCAGGAGACTCGAACCCTAGCCAGCACAGAAGCCTTCCAGCAACTGGCATAACAGGTACGCCTTAACCCGCTCCACCACCAGCTCAGACCCTTAAAAGAGATGGTAATTTCGGAGTATTTAAATACACCAAAGATCACCACCTCCCAAGAGCACTAGAGCAAGTGAGGGGTCATTTAGACGTTAATATCATCAAGTCCCTGTTAATATGGGAAGACACAGTGTCTATGCTTAAGGCACAACTCTCCTAAACACGAGAGTTAAGTATACAACTTTAGAACACTTTCCCACCAGGAGACTCGAACCCTAGCCAGCACAGAAGCCTTCCAGCAACTGGCATAACAGGTACGCCTTAACCCGCTCCACCACCAGCTCAGACCCTTAAAAGAGATGGTAATTTCGGAGTATTTAAATACACCAAAGATCACCACCTCCCAAGAGCACTAGAGCAAGTGAGGGGTCATTTAGACGTTAATTTCATCAAGTCCCTGTTAATATGGGAAGACACAGTGTCTATGCTTAAGGCACAACTCTCCTAAACACGAGAGTTAAGTATACAACTTTAGAACACTTTCCCACCAGGAGACTCGAACCCTAGCCAGCACAGAAGCCTTCCAGCAACTGGCATAACAGGTACGCCTTAACCCGCTCCACCACCAGCTCAGACCCTTAAAAGAGATGGTAATTTCGGAGTATTTAAATACACCAAAGATCACCACCTCCCAAGAGCACTAGAGCAAGTGAGGGGTCATTTAGACGTTAATTTCATCAAGTCCCTGTTGATATGGGAAGACACAGTGTCTATGCTTAAGGCACAACTCTCCTAAACACGAGAGTTAAGTATACAACTTTAGAACACTTTCCCACCAGGAGACTCGAACCCTAGCCAGCACAGAAGCCTTCCAGCAACTGGCATAACAGGTACGCCTTAACCCGCTCCACCACCAGCTCAGACCCTTAAAAGAGATGGTAATTTCGGAGTATTTAAATACACCAAAGATCACCACCTCCCAAGAGCACTAGAGCAAGTGAGGGGTCATTTAGACGTTAATTTCATCAAGTCCCTGTTAATATGGGAAGACACAGTGTCTATGCTTAAGGCACAACTCTCCTAAACACGAGAGTTAAGTATACAACTTTAGAACACTTTCCCACCAGGAGACTCGAACCCTAGCCAGCACAGAAGCCTTCCAGCAACTGGCATAACAGGTACGCCTTAACCCGCTCCACCACCAGCTCAGACCCTTAAAAGAGATGGTAATTTCGGAGTATTTAAATACACCAAAGATCACCACCTCCCAAGAGCACTAGAGCAAGTGAGGGGTCATTTAGACGTTAATTTCATCAAGTCCCTGTTAATATGGGAAGACACAGTGTCTATGCCTAAGGCACAACTCTCCTAAACACGAGAGTTAAGTATACAACTTTAGAACACTTTCCCACCAGGAGACTCGAACCCTAGCCAGCACAGAAGCCTTCCAGCAACTGGCATAACAGGTACGCCTTAACCCGCTCCACCACCAGCTCAGACCCTTAAAAGAGATGGTAATTTCGGAGTATTTAAATACACCAAAGATCACCACCTCCCAAGAGCACTAGAGCAAGTGAGGGGTCATTTAGACGTTAATTTCATCAAGTCCCTGTTAATATGGGAAGACACAGTGTCTATGCTTAAGGCACAACTCTCCTAAACACGAGAGTTAAGTATACAACTTTAGAACACTTTCCCACCAGGAGACTCGAACCCTAGCCAGCACAGGAGCCTTCCAGCAACTGGCATAACAGGTACGCCTTAACCCGCTCCACCACCAGCTCAGACCCTTAAAAGAGATGGTAATTTCGGAGTATTTAAATACACAAAAGATCACCACCTCCCAAGAGCTCTAGAGCAAGTGTGGGGTCATTTAGACGTTAATTTCATCAAGTCCCTGTTAATATGGGAAGACACAGTGTCTATGCTTAAGGCACAACTCTCCTAAACACGAGAGTTAAGTATACAACTTTAGAACACTTTCCCACCAGGAGACTCGAACCCTAGCCAGCACAGAAGCCTTCCAGCAACTGGCATAACAGGTACGCCTTAACCCGCTCCACCACCAGCTCAGACCCTTAAAAGAGATGGTAATTTCGGAGTATTTAAATACACCAAAGATCACCTCCCAAGAGCACTAGAGCAAGTGAGGGGTCATTTAGACGTTAATTTCATCAGGTCCCTGTTAATATGGGAAGACACAGTGTCTATGCTTAAGGCACAACTCTCCTAAACACGAGAGTTAAGTATACAACTTTAGAACACTTTCCCACCAGGAGACTCGAACCCTAGCCAGCACAGAAGCCTTCCAGCAACTGGCATAACAGGTACGCCTTAACCCGCTCCACCACCAGCTCAGACCCTTAAAAGAGATGGTAATTTCGGAGTATTTAAATACACCAAAGATCACCACCTCCCAAGAGCACTAGAGCAAGTGAGGGGTCATTTAGACGTTAATTTCATCAAGTCCCTGTTTATATGGGAAGACACAGTGTCTATGCTTAAGGCACAACTCTCCTAAACACGAGAGTTAAGTATACAAGTTTAGAACACTTTCCCACCAGGAGACTCGAACCCTAGCCAGCACAGAAGCCTTCCAGCAACTGGCATAACAGGTACGCCTTAACCCACTCCACCACCAGCTCAGACCCTTAAAAGAGATGGTAATTTCGGAGTATTTAAATACACCAAAGATCACCACCTCCCAAGAGCACTAGAGCAAGTGAGGGGGTCATTTAGACGTTAATTTCATCAAGTCCCTGTTAATATGGGAAGACTCAGTGTCTATGCTTAAGGCACAACTCTCCTAAACACGAGAGTTAAGTATACAACTTTAGAACACTTTCCCACCAGGAGACTAGAACCCTAGCCAGCACAGAAGCCTTCCAGCAACTGGCATAACAGGTACGCCTTAACCCGCTCCACCACCAGCTCAGACCCTTAAAAGAGATGGTAATTTCGGAGTATTTAAATACACCAAAGATCACCACCTCCCAAGAGCACTAGAGCAAGTGAGGGGTCATTTAGACGTTAATTTCATCAAGTCCCTGTTAATATGGGAAGACACAGTGTCTATGCTTAAGGCACAACTCTCCTAAACACGAGAGTTAAGTATACAACTTTAGAACACTTTCCCACCAGGAGACTCGAACCCTAGCCAGCACAGAAGCCTTCCAGCAACTGGCATAACAGGTACGCCTTAACCCGCTCCACCACCAGCTCAGACCCTTAAAAGAGATGGTAATTTCGGAGTATTTAAATACACCAAAGATCACCACCTCCCAAGAGCACTAGAGCAAGTGAGGGGTCATTTAGACGTTAATATCATCAAGTCCCTGTTAATATGGGAAGACACAGTGTCTATGCTTAAGGCACAACTCTCCTAAACACGAGAGTTAAGTATACAACTTTAGAACACTTTCCCACCAGGAGACTCGAACCCTAGCCAGCACAGAAGCCTTCCAGCAACTGGCATAACAGGTACGCCTTAACCCGCTCCACCACCAGCTCAGACCCTTAAAAGAGATGGTAATTTCGGAGTATTTAAATACACCAAAGATCACCACCTCCCAAGAGCACTAGAGCAAGTGAGGGGTCATTTAGACGTTAATTTCATCAAGTCCCTGTTAATATGGGAAGACACAGTGTCTATGCTTAAGGCACAACTCTCCTAAACACGAGAGTTAAGTATACAACTTTAGAACACTTTCCCACCAGGAGACTCGAACCCTAGCCAGCACAGAAGCCTTCCAGCAACTGGCATAACAGGTACGCCTTAACCCGCTCCACCACCAGCTCAGACCCTTAAAAGAGATGGTAATATCGGAGTATTTAAATACACCAAAGATCACCACCTCCCAAGAGCACTAGAGCAAGTGAGGGGTCATTTAGACGTTAATTTCATCAAGTCCCTGTTGATATGGGAAGACACAGTGTCTATGCTTAAGGCACAACTCTCCTAAACACGAGAGTTAAGTATACAACTTTAGAACACTTTCCCACCAGGAGACTCGAACCCTAGCCAGCACAGGAGCCTTCCAGCAACTGGCATAACAGGTACGCCTTAACCCGCTCCACCACCAGCTCAGACCCTTAAAAGAGATGGTAATTTCGGAGTATTTAAATACACAAAAGATCACCACCTCCCAAGAGCACTAGAGCAAGTGTGGGGTCATTTAGACGTTAATGTCATCAAGTCCCTGTTAATATGGGAAGACACAGTGTCTATGCTTAAGGCACAACTCTCCTAAACACGAGAGTTAAGTATACAACTTTAGAACACTTTCCCACCAGGAGACTCGAACCCTAGCCAGCACAGAAGCCTTCCAGCAACTGGCATAACAGGTACGCCTTAACCCGCTCCACCACCAGCTCAGACCCTTAAAAGAGATGGTAATTTCGGAGTATTTAAATACACCAAAGATCACCACCTCCCAAGAGCACTAGAGCAAGTGAGGGGTCATTTAGACGTTAATTTCATCAAGTCCCTGTTGATATGGGAAGACACAGTGTCTATGCTTAAGGCACAACTCTCCTAAACACGAGAGTTAAGTATACAACTTTAGAACACTTTCCCACCAGGAGACTCGAACCCTAGCCAGCACAGGAGCCTTCCAGCAACTGGCATAACAGGTTCGCCTTAACCCGCTCCACCACCAGCTCAGACCCTTAAAAGAGATGGTAATTTCGGAGTATTTAAATACACAAAAGATCACCACCTCCCAAGAGCTCTAGAGCAAGTGTGGGGTCATTTAGACGTTAATTTCATCAAGTCCCTGTTAATATGGGAAGACACAGTGTCTATGCTTAAGGCACAACTCTCCTAAACACGAGAGTTAAGTATACAACTTTAGAACACTTTCCCACCAGGAGACTCGAACCCTAGCCAGCATAGAAGCCTTCCAGCAACTGGCATAACAGGTACGCCTTAACCCGCTCCACCACCAGCTCAGACCCTTAAAAGAGATGGTAATTTCGGAGTATTTAAATACACCAAAGATCACCTCCCAAGAGCACTAGAGCAAGTGAGGGGTCATTTAGACGTTAATTTCATCAGGTCCCTGTTAATATGGGAAGACACAGTGTCTATGCTTAAGGCACAACTCTCCTAAACACGAGAGTTAAGTATACAACTTTAGAACACTTTCCCACCAGGAGACTCGAACCCTAGCCAGCACAGAAGCCTTCCAGCAACTGGCATAACAGGTACGCCTTAACCCGCTCCACCACCAGCTCAGACCCTTAAAAGAGATGGTAATTTCGGAGTATTTAAATACACCAAAGATCACCACCTCCCAAGAGCACTAGAGCAAGTGAGGGGTCATTTAGACGTTAATTTCATCAAGTCCCTGTTTATATGGGAAGACACAGTGTCTATGCTTAAGGCACAACTCACCTAAACACGAGAGTTAAGTATACAACTTTAGAACACTTTCCCACCAGGAGACTCGAACCCTAGCCAGCACAGAAGCCTTCCAGCAACTGGCATAACAGGTACGCCTTAACCCACTCCACCACCAGCTCAGACCCTTAAAAGAGATGGTAATTTCGGAGTATTTAAATACACCAAAGATCACCACCTCCCAAGAGCACTAGAGCAAGTGAGGGGGTCATTTAGACGTTAATTTCATCAAGTCCCTGTTAATATGGGAAGACTCAGTGTCTATGCTTAAGGCACAACTCTCCTAAACACGAGAGTTAAGTATACAACTTTAGAACACTTTCCCACCAGGAGACTCGAACCCTAGCCAGCACAGAAGCCTTCCAGCAACTGGCATAACAGGTACGCCTTAACCCGCTCCACCACCAGCTCAGACCCTTAAAAGAGATGGTAATTTCGGAGTATTTAAATACACCAAAGATCACCACCTCCCAAGAGCACTAGAGCAAGTGAGGGGTCATTTAGACATTAATTTCATCAAGTCCCTGTTAATATGGGAAGACACAGTGTCTATGCTTAAGGCACAACTCTCCTAAACACGAGAGTTAAGTATACAACTTTAGAACACTTTCCCACCAGGAGACTCGAACCCTAGCCAGCACAGAAGCCTTCCAGCAACTGGCATAACAGGTACGCCTTAACCCGCTCCACCACCAGCTCAGACCCTTAAAAGAGATGGTAATTTCGGAGTATTTAAATACACCAAAGATCACCACCTCCCAAGAGCACTAGAGCAAGTGAGGGGTCATTTAGACGTTAATTTCATCAAGTCCCTGTTAATATGGGAAGACACAGTGTCTATGCTTAAGGCACAACTCTCCTAAACACGAGAGTTAAGTATACAACTTTAGAACACTTTCCCACCAGGAGACTCGAACCCTAGCCAGCACAGAAGCCTTCCAGCAACTGGCATAACAGGTACGCCTTAACCCGCTCCACCACCAGCTCAGACCCTTAAAAGAGATGGTAATTTCGGAGTATTTAAATACACCAAAGATCACCACCTCCCAAGAGCACTAGAGCAAGTGAGGGGTCATTTAGACGTTAATTTCATCAAGTCCCTGTTAATATGGGAAGACACAGTGTCTATGCTTAAGGCACAACTCTCCTAAACACGAGAGTTAAGTATACAACTTTAGAACACTTTCCCACCAGGAGACTCGAACCCTAGCCAGCACAGAAGCCTTCCAGCAACTGGCATAACAGGTACGCCTTAACCCGCTCCACCACCAGCTCAGACCCTTAAAAGAGATGGTAATTTCGGAGTATTTAAATACACCAAAGATCACCACCTCCCAAGAGCACTAGAGCAAGTGAGGGGTCATTTAGACGTTAATTTCATCAAGTCCCTGTTGATATGGGAAGACACAGTGTCTATGCTTAAGGCACAACTCTCCTAAACACGAGAGTTAAGTATACAACTTTAGAACACTTTCCCACCAGGAGACTCGAACCCTAGCCAGCACAGGAGCCTTCCAGCAACTGGCATAACAGGTACGCCTTAACCCGCTCCACCACCAGCTCAGACCCTTAAAAGAGATGGTAATTTCGGAGTATTTAAATACACAAAAGATCACCACCTCCCAAGAGCACTAGAGCAAGTGTGGGGTCATTTAGACGTTAATTTCATCAAGTCCCTGTTAATATGGGAAGACACAGTGTCTATGCTTAAGGCACAACTCTCCTAAACACGAGAGTTAAGTATACAACTTTAGAACACTTTCCCACCAGGAGACTCGAACCCTAGCCAGCACAGAAGCCTTCCAGCAACTGGCATAACAGGTACGCCTTAAGCCGCTCCACCACCAGCTCAGACCCTTAAAAGAGATGGTAATTTCGGAGTATTTAAATACACCAAAGATCACCACCTCCCAAGAGCACTAGAGCAAGTGAGGGGTCATTTAGACGTTAATTTCATCAAGTCCCTGTTGATATGGGAAGACACAGTGTCTATGCTTAAGGCACAACTCTCCTAAACACGAGAGTTAAGTATACAACTTTAGAACACTTTCCCACCAGGAGACTCGAACCCTAGCCAGCACAGGAGCCTTCCAGCAACTGGCATAACAGGTACGCCTTAACCCGCTCCACCACCAGCTCAGACCCTTAAAAGAGATGGTAATTTCAGAGTATTTAAATACACAAAAGATCACCACCTCCCAAGAGCTCTAGAGCAAGTGTGGGGTCATTTAGACGTTAATTTCATCAAGTCCCTGTTAATATGGGAAGACACAGTGTCTATGCTTAAGGCACAACTCTCCTAAACACGAGAGTTAAGTATACAACTTTAGAACACTTTCCCACCAGGAGACTCGAACCCTAGCCAGCACAGGAGCCTTCCAGCAACTGGCATAACAGGTACGCCTTAACCCGCTCCACCACCAGCTCAGACCCTTAAAAGAGATGGTAATTTCGGAGTATTTAAATACACCAAAGATCACCACCTCCCAAGAGCACTAGAGCAAGTGAGGGGTCATTTAGACGTTAATTTCATCAAGTCCCTGTTGATATGGGAAGACACAGTGTCTATGCTTAAGGCACAACTCTCCTAAACACGAGAGTTAAGTATACAACTTTAGAACACTTTCCCACCAGGAGACTCGAACCCTAGCCAGCACAGGAGCCTTCCAGCAACTGGCATAACAGGTACGCCTTAACCCGCTCCACCACCAGCTCAGACCCTTAAAAGAGATGGTAATTTCGGAGTATTTAAATACACAAAAGATCACCACCTCCCAAGAGCTCTAGAGCAAGTGTGGGGTCATTTAGACGTTAATTTCATCAAGTCCCTGTTAATATGGGAAGACACAGTGTCTATGCTTAAGGCACAACTCTCCTAAACACGAGAGTTAAGTATACAACTTTAGAACACTTTCCCACCAGGAGACTCGAACCCTAGCCAGCACAGAAGCCTTCCAGCAACTGGCATAACAGGTACGCCTTAACCCGCTCCACCACCAGCTCAGACCCTTAAAAGAGATGGTAATTTCGGAGTATTTAAATACACCAAAGATCACCTCCCAAGAGCACTAGAGCAAGTGAGGGGTCATTTAGACGTTAATTTCATCAGGTCCCTGTTAATATGGGAAGACACAGTGTCTATGCTTAAGGCACAACTCTCCTAAACACGAGAGTTAAGTATACAACTTTAGAACACTTTCCCACCAGGAGACTCGAACGCTAGCCAGCACAGAAGCCTTCCAGCAACTGGCATAACAGGTACGCCTTAACCCGCTCCACCACCAGCTCAGACCCTTAAAAGAGATGGTAATTTCGGAGTATTTAAATACACCAAAGATCACCACCTCCCAAGAGCACTAGAGCAAGTGAGGGGTCATTTAGACGTTAATTTCATCAAGTCCCTGTTTATATGGGAAGACACAGTGTCTATGCTTAAGGCACAACTCTCCTAAACACGAGAGTTAAGTATACAACTTTAGAACACTTTCCCACCAGGAGACTCGAACCCTAGCCAGCACAGAAGCCTTCCAGCAACTGGCATAACAGGTACGCCTTAACCCACTCCACCACCAGCTCAGACCCTTAAAAGAGATGGTAATTTCGGAGTATTTAAATACACCAAAGATCACCACCTCCCAAGAGCACTAGAGCAAGTGAGGGGGTCATTTAGACGTTAATTTCATCAAGTCCCTGTTAATATGGGAAGACTCAGTGTCTATGCTTAAGGCACAACTCTCCTAAACACGAGAGTTAAGTATACAACTTTAGAACACTTTCCCACCAGGAGACTCGAACCCTAGCCAGCACAGAAGCCTTCCAGCAACTGGCATAACAGGTACGCCTTAACCCGCTCCACCACCAGCTCAGACCCTTAAAAGAGATGGTAATTTCGGAGTATTTAAATACACCAAAGATCACCACCTCCCAAGAGCACTAGAGCAAGTGAGGGGTCATTTAGACGTTAATTTCATCAAGTCCCTGTTAATATGGGAAGACACAGTGTCTATGCTTAAGGCACAACTCTCCTAAACACGAGAGTTAAGTATACAACTTTAGAACACTTTCCCACCAGGAGAATCGAACCCTAGCCAGCACAGAAGCCTTCCAGCAACTGGCATAACAGGTACGCCTTAACCCGCTCCACCACCAGCTCAGACCCTTAAAAGAGATGGTAATTTCGGAGTATTTAAATACACCAAAGATCACCACCTCCCAAGAGCACTAGAGCAAGTGAGGGGTCATTTAGACGTTAATTTCATCAAGTCCCTGTTAATATGGGAAGACACAGTGTCTATGCTTAAGGCACAACTCTCCTAAACACGAGAGTTAAGTATACAACTTTAGAACACTTTCCCACCAGGAGACTCGAACCCTAGCCAGCACAGAAGCCTTCCAGCAACTGGCATAACAGGTACGCCTTAACACGCTCCACCACCAGCTCAGACCCTTAAAAGAGATGGTGATTTCGGAGTATTTAAATACACCAAAGATCACCACCTCCCAAGAGCACTAGAGCAAGTGAGGGGTCATTTAGACGTTAATTTCATCAAGTCCCTGTTGATATGGGAAGACATGCTTAAGTGTCTATGCTTAAGGCACAACTCTCCTAAACACGAGAGTTAAGTATACAACTTTAGAACACTTTCCCATCAGGAGACTCGAACCCTAGCCAGCACAGGAGCCTTCCAGCAACTGGCATAACAGGTACGCCTTAACCCGCTCCACCACCAGCTCAGACCCTTAAAAGAGATGGTAATTTCGGAGTATTTAAATACACAAAAGATCACCACCTCCCAAGAGCACTAGAGCAAGTGTGGGGTCATTTAGACGTTAATTTCATCAAGTCCCTGTTAATATGGGAAGACACAGTGTCTATGCTTAAGGCACAACTCTCCTAAACACGAGAGTTAAGTATACAACTTTAGAACACTTTCCCACCAGGAGACTCGAACCCTAGCCAGCACAGAAGCCTTCCAGCAACTGGCATAACAGGTACGCCTTAACCCGCTCCACCACCAGCTCAGACCCTTAAAAGATATGGTAATTTCGGAGTATTTAAATACACCAAAGATCACCACCTCCCAAGAGCACTAAAGCAAGTGAGGGGTCATTTAGACGTTAATTTCATCAAGTCCCTGTTAATATGGGAAGACACAGTGTCTATGCTTAAGGCACAACTCTCCTAAACACGAGAGTTAAGTATACAACTTTAAAACACTTTCCCACCAGGAGACTCGAACCCTAGCCAGCACAGAAGCCTTCCAGCAACTTGCATAACAGGTACGCCTTAACCCGCTCCACCACCAGCTCAGACCCTTAAAAGAGATGGTAATTTCGGAGTATTTAAATACACCAAAGATCACCACCTCCCAAGAGCACTAGAGCAAGTGAGGGGTCATTTAGACGTTAATTTCATCAAGTCCCTGTTAATATGGGAAGACACAGTGTCTATGCTTAAGGCACAACTCTCCTAAACATGAGAGTTAAGTATACAACTTTAGAACACTTTCCCACCAGGAGACTCGAACCCTAGCCAGCACAGAAGCCTTCCAGCAACTGGCATAACAGGTACGCCATAACCCGCTCCACCACCAGCTCAGACCCTTAAAAGAGATGGTAATTTCAGAGTATTTAAATACACCAAAGATCACCACCTCCCAAGAGCACTAGAGCAAGTGAGGGGTCATTTAGACGTTAATTTCATCAAGTCCCTGTTAATATGGGAAGAAACAGTGTCTATGCTTAAGGCACAACTCTCCTAAACACGAGAGTTAAGTATACAACTTTAGAACACTTTCCCACCAGGAGACTCGAACCCTAGCCAGCACAGAAGCCTTCCAGCAACTGGCATAACAGGTACGCCTTAACCCGCTCCACCACCAGCTCAGACCCTTAAAAGAGATGGTAATTTCGGAGTATTTAAATACACCAATGATCACCACCTCCCTAGAGCACTAGAGCAAGTGAGGAGTCATTTAGACGTTAATTTCATCAAGTCCCTGTTAATATGGGAAGACACAGTGTCTATGCTTAAGGCACAACTCTCCTAAACACGAGAGTTATTTGGAGTATTTAAATACTCTGAAATTACCATGTCTTTTAAGGGTCTGAGCTGGTGGTGGAGCGGGTTAAGGCGTACCTGTTATGCCAGTTGCTGGAAGGCTTCTGTGCTGGCTAGGGTTCGAGTCTCCTGGTGGGAAAGTGTTCTAAAGTTGTATACTTAACTCTTGTGTTTAGGAGAGTTGTGCCTTAAGCACAGACACTGTGTCTTCCCAAATTAACAGGGACTTGATGAAATTAACGTCTAAATGACCCCTCACTTGCTCTAGTGCTCTTGGGAGGTGGTGATCTTTGGTGTATTTAAATACTCCGAAATTACCATCTCTTTTAAGGGTCTGAGCTGGTGGTGGAGTGGGTTAAGGCGTACCTGTTATGCCAGTTGCTGGAAGGCTTCTGTGCTGGCTAGGGTTCGAGTCTCCTGGTGGGAAAGTGTTCTAAAGTTGTATATTTAACTCTCGTGATTAGGAGAGTTGTGCCTTAAGCATAGACACTGTTTCTTCCCATATTAACAGGGACTTGATGAAATTAACGTCTGAATGACCCCTCACTTGCTCTAGTGCTCTTGGGAGGTGGTGATCTTTGGTGTATTTAAATACTCCGAAATTACCATCTCTTTTAAGGGTCTGAGCTGGTGGTGGAGCGGGTTAAGGCGTACCTGTTATGCCAGTTGCTGGAAGGCTTCTGTGCTGGCTAGGGTTCGAGTATCCTGGTGGGAAAGTGTTCTAAAGTTGTATACTTAACTCTCGTGTTTAGGAGAGTTGTGCCTTAAGCATAGACACTGTGTCTTCCCATATTAACAGGGACTTGATGAAATTAACGTCTAAATGACCCCTCACTTGCTCTAGTGCTCTTGGGAGGTGGTGATCTTTGGTGTATTTAAATACTCCGAAATTACCATCTCTTTTAAGGGTCTGAGCTGGTGGTGGAGCGGGTTAAGGCGTACCTGTTATGCCAGTTGCTGGAAGGCTTCTGTGCTGGCTAGGGTTCGAGTCTCCTGGTGGGAAAGTGTTCTAAAGTTGTATACTTAACTCTCGTGTTTAGGAGAGTTGTGCCTTAAGCATAGACACTGTGTCTTCCCATATTAACAGGGACTTGATGAAATTAACGTCTAAATGACCCCTCACTTGCTCTAGTGCTCTTGGGAGGTGGTGATCTTTGGTGTATTTAAATACTCCGAAATTACCATCTCTTTTAAGGGTCTGAGCTGGTGGTGGAGCGGGTTAAGGCGTACCTGTTATGCCAGTTGCTGGAAGGCTTCTGTGCTGGCTAGGGTTCGAGTCTCCTGGTGGGAAAGTGTTCTAAAGTTGTATACTTAACTCTCGTGTTTAGGAGAGTTGTGCCTTAAGCATAGACACTGTGTCTTCCCATATTAACAGGGACTTGATGAAATTAACGTCTAAATGACCCCTCACTTGCTCTAGTGCTCTTGGGAGGTGGTGATCTTTGGTGTATTTAAATACTCCGAAATTACCATCTCTTTTAAGGGTCTGAGCTGGTGGTGGAGCGGGTTAAGGCGTACCTGTTATGCCAGTTGCTGGAAGGCTTCTGTGCTGGCTAGGGTTCGAGTCTCCTGGCGGGAAAGTGTTCTAAAGTTGTATACTTAACTCTCGTGTTTAGGAGAGTTGTGCCTTAAGCATAGACACTGAGTCTTCCCATATTAACAGGGACTTGATGAAATTAACGTCTAAATGACCCCCTCACTTGCTCTAGTGCTCTTGGGAGGTGGTGATCTTTGGTGTATTTAAATACTCCGAAATTACCATCTCTTTTAAGGGTCTGAGCTGGTGGTGGAGTGGGTTAAGGCGTACCTGTTATGCCAGTTGCTGGAAGGCTTCTGTGCTGGCTAGGGTTCGAGTCTCCTGGTGGGAAAGTGTTCTAAAGTTGTATACTTAACTCTCGTGTTTAGGAGAGTTGTGCCTTAAGCATAGACACTGTGTCTTCCCATATAAACAGGGACTTGATAACATTAACGTCTAAATGACCCCTCACTTGCTCTAGTGCTCTTGGGAGGTGGTGATCTTTGGTGTATTTAAATACTCCGAAATTACCATCTCTTTTAAGGGTCTGAGCTGGTGGTGGAGCGGGTTAAGGCGTACCTGTTATGCCAGTTGCTGGAAGGCTTCTGTGCTGGCTAGGGTTCGAGTCTCCTGGTGGGAAAGTGTTCTAAAGTTGTATACTTAACTCTCGTGTTTAGGAGAGTTGTGCCTTAAGCATAGACACTGTGTCTTCCCATATTAACAGGGACCTGATGAAATTAACGTCTAAATGACCCCTCACTTGCTCTAGTGCTCTTGGGAGGTGATCTTTGGTGTATTTAAATACTCCGAAATTACCATCTCTTTTAAGGGTCTGAGCTGGTGGTGGAGCGGGTTAAGGCGTACCTGTTATGCCAGTTGCTGGAAGGCTTCTGTGCTGGCTAGGGTTCGAGTCTCCTGGTGGGAAAGTGTTCTAAAGTTGTATACTTAACTCTCGTGTTTAGGAGAGTTGTGCCTTAAGCATAGACACTGTGTCTTCCCATATTAACAGGGACTTGATGAAATTAACGTCTAAATGACCCCACACTTGCTCTAGTGCTCTTGGGAGGTGGTGATCTTTTGTGTATATAAATACTCCGAAATTACCATCTCTTTTAAGGGTCTGAGCTGGTGGTGGAGCGGGTTAAGGCGTACCTGTTATGCCAGTTGCTGGAAGGCTCCTGTGCTGGCTAGGGTTCGAGTCTCCTGGTGGGAAAGTGTTCTAAAGTTGTATACTTAACTCTCGTGTTTAGGAGAGTTGTGCCTTAAGCATAGACACTGTGTCTTCCCATATTAACAGGGACTTGATGAAATTAACGTCTAAATGACCCTTCACTTGCTCTAGTGCTCTTGGGAGGTGGTGATCTTTGGTGTATTTAAATACTCCGAAATTACCATCTCTTTTAAGGGTCTGAGCTGGTGGTGGAGCGGGTTAAGGCGTACCTGTTATGCCAGTTGCTGGAAGGCTTCTGTGCTGGCTAGGGTTCGAGTCTCCTGGTGGCAAAGTGTTCTAAAGTTGTATACTTAACTCTCGTGTTTAGGAGAGTTGTGCCTTAAGCATAGACACTGTGTCTTCCCATATTAACAGGGACTTGATGAAATTAACGTCTAAATGACCCCTCACTTGCTCTAGTGCTCTTGGGAGGTGGTGATCTTTGGTGTATTTAAATACTCCGAAATTACCATCTCTTTTAAGGGTCTGAGCTGGTGGTGGAGCGGGTTAAGGCGTACCTGTTATGCCAGTTGCTGGAAGGCTTCTGTGCTGGCTAGGGTTCGAGTCTCCTGGTGGCAAAGTGTTCTAAAGTTGTATACTTAACTCTCGTGTTTAGGAGAGTTGTGCCTTAAGCATAGACACTGTGTCTTCCCATATTAACAGGGACTTGATGAAATTAACGTCTAAATGACCCCTCACTTGCTCTAGTGCTCTTGGGAGGTGGTGATCTTTGGTGTATTTAAATACTCCGAAATTACCATCCCTTTTAAGGGTCTGAGCTGATGGTGGAGCGGGTTAAGGCGTACCTATTATGCCAGTTGCTGGAAGGCTTCTGTGCTGGCTAGGGTTCGAGTCTCCTGGTGGGAAAGTGTTCTAAAGTTGTATACTTAACTCTCGTGTTTAGGAGAGTTGTGCCTTAAGCATAGACACTGTGTCTTCCCATATTAACAGGGACCTGATGAAATTAACGTCTAAATGACCCCTCACTTGCTCTAGTGCTCTTGGGAGGTGATCTTTGGTGTATTTAAATACTCCGAAATTACCATCTCTTTTAAGGGTCTGAGCTGGTGGTGGAGCGGGTTAAGGCGTACCTGTTATGCCAGTTGCTGGAAGGCTTCTGTGCTGGCTAGGGTTCGAGTCTCCTGGTGGGAAAGTGTTCTAAAGTTGTATACTTAACTCTCGTGTTTAGGAGAGTTGTGCCTTAAGCATAGACACTGTGTCTTCCCATATTAACAGGGACTTGATGAAATTAACGTCTAAATGACCCCACACTTGCTCTAGTGCTCTTGGGAGGTGGTGATCTTTTGTGTATTTAAATACTCCGAAATTACCATCTCTTTTAAGGGTCTGAGCTGGTGGTGGAGCGGGTTAAGGCGTACCTGTTATGCCAGTTGCTGGAAGGCTCCTGTGCTGGCTAGGGTTCGAGTCTCCTGGTGGGAAAGTGTTCTAAAGTTGTATACTTAACTCTCGTGTTTAGGAGAGTTGTGCCTTAAGCATAGACACTGTGTCTTCCCATATCAACAGGGACCTGATGAAATTAACGTCTAAATGACCCCTCACTTGCTCTAGTGCTCTTGGGAGGTGGTGATCTTTGGTGTATTTAAATACTCCGAAATTACCATCTCTTTTAAGGGTCTGAGCTGGTGGTGGAGCAGGTTAAGGCGTACCTGTTATGCCAGTTGCTGGAAGGCTTCTGTGCTGGCTAGGGTTCGAGTCTCCTGGTGGGAAAGTGTTCTAAAGTTGTATACTTAACTCTCGTGTTTAGGAGAGGTGTGCCTTAAGCATAGACACTGTGTCTTCCCATATTAACAGGAACTTGATGAAATTAACGTCTAAATGACCCCTCACTTGCTCTAGTGCTCTTGGGAGGTGGTGATCATTGGTGTATTTAAATACTCCGAAATTACCATCTCTTTAAAGGGTCTGAGCTGGTGGTGGAGCGGGTTAAGGCGTACCTGTTATGCCAGTTGCTGGAAGGCTTCTGTGCTGGCTAGGGTTCGAGTCTCCTGGTGGGAAAGTGTTCTAAAGTTGTATACTTAACTCTCGTGTTTAGGAGAGTTGTGCCTTAAGCATAGACACTGTGTCTTCCCATATTAACAGGGACTTGATGAAATTAACGTCTAAATGACCCCTCACTTGCTCTAGTGCTCTTGGGAGGTGGTGATCTTTGGTGTATTTAAATACTCCGAAAATTACCATCTCTTTTAAGGGTCTGAGCTGGTGGTGGAGCGGGTTAAGGCGTACCTGTTATGCCAGTTGCTGGAAGGCTTCTGTGCTGGCTAGGGTTCGAGTCTCCTGGTGGGAAAGTGTTCTAAAGTTGTATACTTAACTCTCGTGTTTAGGAGAGTTGTGCCTTAAGCATAGACACTGTGTCTTCCCATATTAACAGTGACTTGATGAAATTAACGTCTAAATGACCCCTCACTTGCTCTAGTGCTCTTGGGAGGTGGTGATCTTTGGTGTATTTAAATACTCCGAAATTACCATCTCTTTTAAGGGTCTGAGCTGGTGGTGGAGCGGGTTAAGGCGTACCTGTTATGCCAGTTGCTGGAAGGCTTCTGTGCTGGCTAGGGTTCGAGTCTCCTGGTGGGAAAGTGTTTTAAAGTTGTATACTTAACTCTCGTGTTTAGGAGAGTTGTGCCTTAAGCATAGACACTGTGTCTTCCCATATTAACAGGGACCTGATGAAATTAACGTCTAAATGACCCCTCACTTGCTCTAGTGCTCTTGGGAGGTGATCTTTGGTGTATTTAAATACTCCGAAATTACCATCTCTTTTAAGGGTCTGAGCTGGTGGTGGAGCGGGTTAAGGCGTACCTGTTATGCCAGTTGCTGGAAGGCTTCTGTGCTGGCTAGGGTTCGAGTCTCCTGGTGGGAAAGTGTTCTAAAGTTGTATACTTAACTCTCGTGTTTAGGAGAGTTGTGCCTTAAGCATAGACACTGTGTCTTCCCATATTAACAGGGACTTGATGAAATTAACGTCTAAATGACCCCTCACTTGCTCTAGTGCTCTTGGGAGGTGGTGATCTTTGGTGTATTTAAATACTCCAAAATTAACATCTCTTTTAAGGGTCTGAGCTGGTGGTGGAGCGGGTTAAGGCGTACCTGTTATGCCAGTTGCTGGAAGGCTTCTGTGCTGGCAAGGGTTCGAGTCTCCTGGTGGGAAAGTGTTCTAAAGTTGTATACTTAACTCTCGTGTTTAGGAGAGTTGTGCCTTAAGCATCGACACAGTGTCTTCCCATATTAACAGGGACTTGATGAAATTAACGTCTAAATGACCCCTCACTTGCTCTAGTGCTCTTGGGAGGTGGTGATCTTTGGTGTATTTAAATACTCCGAAATTACCATCTCTTTTAAGGGTCTGAGCTGGTGGTGGAGCGGGTTAAGGCGTACCTGTTATGCCAGTTGCTGGAAGGCTTCTGTGCTGGCTAGGGTTCAAGTCTCCTGGTGGGAAAGTGTTCTAAAGTTGTATACTTAACTCTCGTGTTTAGGAGAGTTGTGCCTTAAGCATAGACACTGTGTCTTCCCATATTAACAGGGACTTGATGAAATTAACGTCTAAATGACCCCTCACTTGCTCTAGTGCTCTTGGGAGGTGGTGATCTTTGGTGTATTTAAATACTCCGAAATTACCATCTCTTTTAAGGGTCTGAGCTGGTGGTGGAGCGGGTTAAGGCGTACCTGTTATGCCAGTGGCTGGAAGGCTTCTGTACTGGCTAGGGTTCGAGTCTCCTGGTGGGAAAGTGTTCTAAAGTTGTATACTTAACTCTCGTGTTTAGGAGAGTTGTGCCTTAAGCATAGACACTGTGTCTTCCCATATTAAAAGGGACTTGATGAAATTAACGTCTAAATGACCCCTCACTTGCTCTAGTGCTCTTGGGAGGTGGTGATCTTTGGTGTATTTAAATACTCCGAAATTACCATCTCTTTTAAGGGTCTGAGCTGGTGGTGGAGCGGGTTAAGGCGTACCTGTTATGCCAGTTGCTGGAAGGCTTCTGTGCTGGCTAGGGTTCGAGTCTCCTGGTGGGAAAGTGTTCTAAAGTTGTATACTTAACTCTCGTGTTTAGGAGAGTTGTGCCTTAAGCATAGACACTGTGTCTTCCCATATTAACAGTGACTTGATGAAATTAACGTCTAAATGACCCCTCACTTGCTCTAGTGCTCTTGGGAGGTGGTGATCTTTGGTGTATTTAAATACTCCGAAATTACCATCTCTTTTAAGGGTCTGAGCTGGTGGTGGAGCGGGTTAAGGCGTACCTGTTATGCCAGTTGCTGGAAGGCTTCTGTGCTGGCTAGGGTTCGAGTCTCCTGGTGGGAAAGTGTTCTAAAGTTGTATACTTAACTCTCGTGTTTAGGAGAGTTGTGCCTTAAGCATAGACACTGTGTCTTCCCATATTAACAGGGACTTGATGAAATTAACGTCTAAATGACCCCTCACTTGCTCTAGTGCTCTTGGGAGGTGGTGATCTTTGGTGTATTTAAATACTCCGAAATTACCATCCCTTTTAAGGGTCTGAGCTGATGGTGGAGCGGGTTAAGGCGTACCTATTATGCCAGTTGCTGGAAGGCTTCTGTGCTGGCTAGGGTTCGAGTCTCCTGGTGGGAAAGTGTTTTAAAGTTGTATACTTAACTCTCGTGTTTAGGAGAGTTGTGCCTTAAGCATAGACACTGTGTCTTCCCATATTAACAGGGACCTGATGAAATTAACGTCTAAATGACCCCTCACTTGCTCTAGTGCTCTTGGGAGGTGATCTTTGGTGTATTTAAATACTCCGAAATTACCATCTCTTTTAAGGGTCTGAGCTGGTGGTGGAGCGGGTTAAGGCGTACCTGTTATGCCAGTTGCTGGAAGGCTTCTGTGCTGGCAAGGGTTCGAGTCTCCTGGTGGGAAAGTGTTCTAAAGTTGTATACTTAACTCTCGTGTTTAGGAGAGCTGTGCCTTAAGCATAGACACTGTGTCTTCCCATATTAACAGGGACTTGATGAAATTAACGTCTAAATGACCCCACACTTGCTCTAGTACTCTTGGGAGGTGGTGATCTTTTGTGTATTTAAATACTCCGAAATTACCATCTCTTTTAAGGGTCTGAGCTGGTGGTGGAGCGGGTTAAGGCGTACCTGTTATGCCAGTTGCTGGAAGGCTCCTGTGCTGGCTAGGGTTCGAGTCTCCTGGTGGGAAAGTGTTCTAAAGTTGTATACTTAACTCTCGTGTTTAGGAGAGTTGTGCCTTAAGCATAGACACTGTGTCTTCCCATATCAACAGGGACCTGATGAAATTAACGTCTAAATGACCCCTCACTTGCTCTAGTGCTCTTGGGAGGTGGTGATCTTTGGTGTATTTAAATACTCCGAAATTACCATCTCTTTTAAGGGTCTGAGCTGGTGGTGGAGCGGGTTAAGGCGTACCTGTTATGCCAGTTGCTGGAAGGCTTCTGTGCTGGCTAGGGTTCGAGTCTCCTGGTGGGAAAGTGTTCTAAAGTTGTATACTTAACTCTCGTGTTTAGGAGAGGTGTGCCTTAAGCATAGACACTGTGTCTTCCCATATTAAGAGGGACTTGATGAAATTAACGTCTAAATGACCCCTCACTTGCTCTAGTGGTCTTGGGAGGTGGTGATCATTGGTGTATTTAAATACTCCGAAATTACCATCTCTTTTAAGGGTCTGAGCTGGTGGTGGAGCGGGTTAAGGCGTACCTGTTATGCCAGTTGCTGGAAGGCTTCTGTGCTGGCTAGGGTTCGAGTCTCCTGGTGGGAAAGTGTTCTAAAGTTGTATACTTAACTCTCGTGTTTAGGAGAGTTGTGCCTTAAGCATAGACACTGTGTCTTCCCATATTAACAGGGACTTGATGAAATTAACGTCTAAATGACCCCTCACTTGCTCTAGTGCTCTTGGGAGGTGGTGATCTTTGGTGTATTTAAATACTCCGAAATTACCATCTCTTTTAAGGGTCTGAGCTGGTGGTGGAGCGGGTTAAGGCGTACCTGTTATGCCAGTTGCTAGAAGGCTTCTGTGCTGGCTAGGGTTCGAGTCTCCTGGTGGGAAAGTGTTCCAAAGTTGTATACTTAACTCTCGTGTTTAGGAGAGTTGTGCCTTAAGCATAGACACTGTGTCTTCCCATATTAACAGGGACTTGATGAAATTAACGTCTAAATGACCCCTCACTTGCTCTAGTGCTCTTGGGAGGTGGTGATCTTTGGTGTATTTAAATACTCCAAAATTACCATCTCTTTTAAGGGTCTGAGCTGGTGGTGGAGCGGGTTAAGGCGTACCTGTTATGCCAGTTGCTGGAAGGCTTCTGTGCTGGCTAGGGTTCGAGTCTCCTTGTGGGAAAGTGTTCTAAAGTTGTATACTTAACTCTCGTGTTTAGGAGAGTTGTGCCTTAAGCATCGACACAGTATCTTCCCATATTAACAGGGACTTGATGAAATTAACGTCTAAATGACCCCTCACTTGCTCTAGTGCTCTTGGGAGGTGGTGATCTTTGGTGTATTTAAATACTCCGAAATTACCATCTCTTTTAAGGGTCTGAGCTGGTGGTGGAGCGGGTTAAGGCGTACCTGTTATGCCAGTTGCTGGAAGGCTTCTGTGCTGGCTAGGGTTCAAGTCTCCTGGTGGGAAAGTGTTCTAAAGTTGTATACTTAACTCTCGTGTTTAGGAGAGTTGTGCCTTAAGCATAGACACTGTGTCTTCCCATATTAACAGGGACTTGATGAAATTAACGTCTAAATGACCCCTCACTTGCTCTAGTGCTCTTGGGAGGTGGTGATCTTTGGTGTATTTAAATACTCCGAAATTACCATCTCTTTTAAGGGTCTGAGCTGGTGGTGGAGCAGGTTAAGGCGTACCTGTTATGCCAGTTGCTGGAAGGCTTCTGTGCTGGCTAGGGTTCGAGTCTCCTGGTGGGAAAGTGTTCTAAAGTTGTATACTTAACTCTCGTGTTTAGGAGAGTTGTGCCTTAAGCATAGACACTGTGTCTTCCCATATTAACAGGGACTTGATGAAATTAACGTCTAAATGACCCCTCACTTGCTCTAGTGCTCTTGGGAGGTGGTGATCTTTGGTGTATTTAAATACTCCGAAATTACCATCCCTTTTAAGGGTCTGAGCTGATGGTGGAGCGGGTTAAGGCGTACCTATTATGCCAGTTGCTGGAAGGCTTCTGTGCTGGCTAGGGTTCGAGTCTCCTGGTGGGAAAGTGTTCTAAAGTTGTATACTTAACTCTCGTGTTTAGGAGAGTTGTGCCTTAAGCATAGACACTGTGTCTTCCCATATTAACAGGGACCTGATGAAATTAACGTCTAAATGACCCCTCACTTGCTCTAGTGCTCTTGGTAGGTGATCTTTGGTGTATTTAAATACTCCGAAATTACCATCTCTTTTAAGGGTCTGAGCTGGTGGTGGAGCGGGTTAAGGCGTACCTGTTATGCCAGTTGCTGGAAGGCTTCTGTGCTGGCTAGGGTTCGAGTCTCCTGGTGGGAAAGTGTTCTAAAGTTGTATACTTAACTCTCGTGTTTAGGAGAGTTGTGCCTTAAGCATAGACACTGTGTCTTCCCATATTAACAGGGACTTGATGAAATTAACGTCTAAATGACCCCACACTTGCTCTAGTGCTCTTGGGAGGTGGTGATCTTTTGTGTATTTAAATACTCCGAAATTACCATCTCTTTTAAGGGTCTGAGCTGGTGGTGGAGCGGGTTAAGGCGTACCTGTTATGCCAGTTGCTGGAAGGCTCCTGTGCTGGCTAGGGTTCGAGTCTCCTGGTGGGAAAGTGTTCTAAAGTTGTATACTTAACTCTCGTGTTTAGGAGAGTTATGCCTTAAGCATAGACACTGTGTCTTCCCATATCAACAGGGACCTGATGAAATTAATGTCTAAATGACCCCTCATTTGCTCTAGTGCTCTTGGGAGGTGGTGATCTTTGGTGTATTTAAATACTCCGAAATTACCATCTCTTTTAAGGGTCTGAGCTGGTGGTGGAGCAGGTTAAGGCGTACCTGTTATGCCAGTTGCTGGAAGGCTTCTGTGCTGGCTAGGGTTCGAGTCTCCTGGTGGGAAAGTGTTCTAAAGTTGTATACTTAACTCTCGTGTTTAGGAGAGGTGTGCATTAAGCATAGACACTGTGTCTTCCCATATTAACAGGAACTTGATGAAATTAACGTCTAAATGACCCCTCACTTGCTCTAGTGCTCTTGGGAGGTGGTGATCATTGTTGTATTTAAATACTCCGAAATTACCATCTCTTTTAAGGGTCTGAGCTGGTGGTGGAGCGGGTTAAGGCGTACCTGTTATGCCAGTTGCTGGAAGGCTTCTGTGCTGGCTAGGGTTCGAGTCTCCTGGTGGGAAAGTGTTCTAAAGTTGTATACTTAACTCTCGTGTTTAGGAGAGTTGTGCCTTAAGCATAGACACTGTGTCTTCCCATATTAACAGGGACTTGATGAAATTAACGTCTAAATGACCCCTCACTTGCTCTAGTGCTCTTGGGAGGTGGTGATCTTTGGTGTATTTAAATACTCCGAAATTACCATCCCTTTTAAGGGTCTGAGCTGATGGTGGAGCGGGTTAAGGCGTACCTATTATGCCAGTTGCTGGAAGGCTTCTGTGCTGGCTAGGGTTCGAGTCTCCTGGTGGGAAAGTGTTTTAAAGTTGTATACTTAACTCTCGTGTTTAGGAGAGTTGTGCCTTAAGCATAGACACTGTGTCTTCCCATATTAACAGGGACCTGATGAAATTAACGTCTAAATGACCCCTCACTTGCTCTAGTGCTCTTGGGAGGTGATCTTTGGTGTATTTAAATACTCCGAAATTACCATCTCTTTTAAGGGTCTGAGCTGGTGGTGGAGCGGGTTAAGGCGTACCTGTTATGCCAGTTGCTGGAAGGCTTCTGTGCTGGCTAGGGTTCGAGTCTCCTGGTGGGAAAGTGTTCTAAAGTTGTATACTTAACTCTCGTGTTTAGGAGAGCTGTGCCTTAAGCATAGACACTGTGTCTTCCCATATTAACAGGGACTTGATGAAATTAACGTCTAAATGACCCCACACTTGCTCTAGTACTCTTGGGAGGTGGTGATCTTTTGTGTATTTAAATACTCCGAAATTACCATCTCTTTTAAGGGTCTGAGCTGGTGGTGGAGCGGGTTAAGGCGTACCTGTTATGCCAGTTGCTGGAAGGCTCCTGTGCTGGCTAGGGTTCGAGTCTCCTGGTGGGAAAGTGTTCTAAAGTTGTATACTTAACTCTCGTGTTTAGGAGAGTTGTGCCTTAAGCATAGACACTGTGTCTTCCCATATCAACAGGGACCTGATGAAATTAACGTCTAAATGACCCCTCACTTGCTCTAGTGCTCTTGGGAGGTGGTGATCTTTGGTGTATTTAAATACTCCGAAATTACCATCTCTTTTAAGGGTCTGAGCTGGTGGTGGAGCGGGTTAAGGCGTACCTGTTATGCCAGTTGCTGGAAGGCTTCTGTGCTGGCTAGGGTTCGAGTCTCCTGGTGGGAAAGTGTTCTAAAGTTGTATACTTAACTCTCGTGTTTAGGAGAGGTGTGCCTTAAGCATAGACACTGTGTCTTCCCATATTAAGAGGGACTTGATGAAATTAACGTCTAAATGACCCCTCACTTGCTCTAGTGGTCTTGGGAGGTGGTGATCATTGGTGTATTTAAATACTCCGAAATTACCATCTCTTTTAAGGGTCTGAGCTGGTGGTGGAGCGGGTTAAGGCGTACCTGTTATGCCAGTTGCTGGAAGGCTTCTGTGCTGGCTAGGGTTCGAGTCTCCTGGTGGGAAAGTGTTCTAAAGTTGTATACTTAACTCTCGTGTTTAGGAGAGTTGTGCCTTAAGCATAGACACTGTGTCTTCCCATATTAACAGGGACTTGATGAAATTAACGTCTAAATGACCCCTCACTTGCTCTAGTGCTCTTGGGAGGTGGTGATCTTTGGTGTATTTAAATACTCCGAAATTACCATCTCTTTTAAGGGTCTGAGCTGGTGGTGGAGCGGGTTAAGGCGTACCTGTTATGCCAGTTGCTAGAAGGCTTCTGTGCTGGCTAGGGTTCGAGTCTCCTGGTGGGAAAGTGTTCCAAAGTTGTATACTTAACTCTCGTGTTTAGGAGAGTTGTGCCTTAAGCATAGACACTGTGTCTTCCCATATTAACAGGGACTTGATGAAATTAACGTCTAAATGACCCCTCACTTGCTCTAGTGCTCTTGGGAGGTGGTGATCTTTGGTGTATTTAAATACTCCAAAATTACCATCTCTTTTAAGGGTCTGAGCTGGTGGTGGAGCGGGTTAAGGCGTACCTGTTATGCCAGTTGCTGGAAGGCTTCTGTGCTGGCTAGGGTTCGAGTCTCCTGGTGGGAAAGTGTTCTAAAGTTGTATACTTAACTCTCGTGTTTAGGAGAGTTGTGCCTTAAGCATCGACACAGTATCTTCCCATATTAACAGGGACTTGATGAAATTAACGTCTAAATGACCCCTCACTTGCTCTAGTGCTCTTGGGAGGTGGTGATCTTTGGTGTATTTAAATACTCCGAAATTACCATCTCTTTTAAGGGTCTGAGCTGGTGGTGGAGCGGGTTAAGGCGTACCTGTTATGCCAGTTGCTGGAAGGCTTCTGTGCTGGCTAGGGTTCAAGTCTCCTGGTGGGAAAGTGTTCTAAAGTTGTATACTTAACTCTCGTGTTTAGGAGAGTTGTGCCTTAAGCATAGACACTGTGTCTTCCCATATTAACAGGGACTTGATGAAATTAACGTCTAAATGACCCCTCACTTGCTCTAGTGCTCTTGGGAGGTGGTGATCTTTGGTGTATTTAAATACTCCGAAATTACCATCTCTTTTAAGGGTCTGAGCTGGTGGTGGAGCAGGTTAAGGCGTACCTGTTATGCCAGTTGCTGGAAGGCTTCTGTGCTGGCTAGGGTTCGAGTCTCCTGGTGGGAAAGTGTTCTAAAGTTGTATACTTAACTCTCGTGTTTAGGAGAGGTGTGCATTAAGCATAGACACTGTGTCTCCCCATATTAACAGGAACTTGATGAAATTAACGTCTAAATGACCCCTCACTTGCTCTAGTGCTCTTGGGAGGTGGTGATCATTGTTGTATTTAAATACTCCAAAATTACCATCTCTTTTAAGGGTCTGAGCTGGTGGTGGAGCGGGTTAAGGCGTACCTGTTATGCCAGTTGCTGGAAGGCTTCTGTGCTGGCTAGGGTTCGAGTCTCCTGGTGGGAAAGTGTTCTAAAGTTGTATACTTAACTCTCGTGTTTAGGAGAGTTGTGCCTTAAGCATAGACACTGTGTCTTCCCATATTAACAGGGACTTGATGAAATTAACGTCTAAATGACCCCTCACTTGCTCTAGTGCTCTTGGGAGGTGGTGATCTTTGGTGTATTTAAATACTCCGAAATTACCATCTCTTTTAAGGGTCTGAGCTGGTGGTGGAGCGGGTTAAGGCGTACCTGTTATGCCAGTTGCTGGAAGGCTTCTGTGCTGGCTAGGGTTCGAGTCTCCTGGTGGGAAAGTGTTCTAAAGTTGTATACTTAACTCTCGTGTTTAGGAGAGTTGTGCCTTAAGCATAGACACTGTGTCTTCCCATATTAACAGGGACTTGATGAAATTAACGTCTAAATGACCCCTCACTTGCTCTAGTGCTCTTGGGAGGTGGTGATCTTTGGTGTATTTAAATACTCCGAAATTACCATCTCTTTTAAGGGTCTGAGCTGGTGGTGGAGCGGGTTAAGGCGTACCTGTTATGCCAGTTGCTGGAAGGCTTCTGTGCTGGCTAGGGTTCGAGTCTCCTGGTGGGAAAGTGTTCTAAAGTTGTATACTTAACTCTCGTGTTTAGGAGAGTTGTGCCTTAAGCATAGACACTGTGTCTTCCCATATTAACAGGGACTTGATGAAATTAACGTCTAAATGACCCCTCACTTGCTCTAGTGCTCTTGGGAGGTGGTGATCTTTGGTGTATTTAAATACTCCGAAATTACCATCTCTTTTAAGGGTCTGAGCTGGTGGTGGAGCGGGTTAAGGCGTACCTGTTATGCCAGTTGCTGGAAGGCTTCTGTGCTGGCTAGGGTTCGAGTCTCCTGGTGGGAAAGTGTTCTAAAGTTGTATACTTAACTCTCGTGTTTAGGAGAGTTGTGCCTTAAGCATAGACACTGTGTCTTCCCATATTAACAGGGACTTGATGAAATTAACGTCTAAATGACCCCTCACTTGCTCTAGTGCTCTTGGGAGGTGGTGATCTTTGGTGTATTTAAATACTCCGAAATTACCATCTCTTTTAAGGGTCTGAGCTGGTGGTGGAGCGGGTTAAGGCGTACCTGTTATGCCAGTTGCTGGAAGGCTTCTGTGCTGGCTAGGGTTCGAGTCTCCTGGTGGGAAAGTGTTCTAAAGTTGTATACTTAACTCTCGTGTTTAGGAGAGTTGTGCCTTAAGCATAGACACTGTGTCTTCCCATATTAACAGGGACTTGATGAAATTAACGTCTAAATGACCCCTCACTTGCTCTAGTGCTCTTGGGAGGTGGTGATCTTTGGTGTATTTAAATACTCCGAAATTACCATCTCTTTTAAGGGTCTGAGCTGGTGGTGGAGCGGGTTAAGGCGTACCTGTTATGCCAGTTGCTGGAAGGCTTCTGTGCTGGCTAGGGTTCGAGTCTCCTGGTGGGAAAGTGTTCTAAAGTTGTATACTTAACTCTCGTGTTTAGGAGAGTTGTGCCTTAAGCATAGACACTGTGTCTTCCCATATTAACAGGGACTTGATGAAATTAACGTCTAAATGACCCCTCACTTGCTCTAGTGCTCTTGGGAGGTGGTGATCTTTGGTGTATTTAAATACTCCAAAATTACCATCTCTTTTAAGGGTCTGAGCTGGTGGTGGAGCGGGTTAAGGCGTACCTGTTATGCCAGTTGCTGGAAGGCTTCTGTGCTGGCAAGGGTTCGAGTCTCCTGGTGGGAAAGTGTTCTAAAGTTGTATACTTAACTCTCGTGTTTAGGAGAGTTGTGCCTTAAGCATCGACACAGTGTCTTCCCATATTAACAGGGACTTGATGAAATTAACGACTAAATGACCCCTCACTTGCTCTAGTGCTCTTGGGAGGTGGTGATCTTTGGTGTATTTAAATACTCCGAAATTACCATCTCTTTTAAGGGTCTGAGCTGGTGGTGGAGCGGGTTAAGGCGTACCTGTTATGACAGTTGCTGGAAGGCTTCTGTGCTGGCTAGGGTTCAAGTCTCCTGGTGGGAAAGTGTTCTAAAGTTGTATACTTAACTCTCGTGTTTAGGAGAGTTGTGCCTTAAGCATAGACACTGTGTCTTCCCATATTAACAGGGACTTGATGAAATTAACGTCTAAATGACCCCTCACTTGCTCTAGTGCTCTTGGGAGGTGGTGATCTTTGGTGTATTTAAATACTCCGAAATTACCATCTCTTTTAAGGGTCTGAGCTGGTGGTGGAGCGGGTTAAGGCGTACCTGTTATGCCAGTTGCTGGAAGGCTTCTGTGCTGGCTAGGGTTCGAGTCTCCTGGTGGGAAAGTGTTCTAAAGTTGTATACTTAACTCTCGTGTTTAGGAGAGTTGTGCCTTAAGCATAGACACTGTGTCTTCCCATATTAAAAGGGACTTGATGATATTAACGTCTAAATGACCCCTCACTTGCTCTAGTGCTCTTGGGAGGTGGTGATCTTTGGTGTATTTAAATACTCCGAAATTACCATCTCTTTTAAGGGTCTGAGCTGGTGGTGGAGCGGGTTAAGGCGTACCTGTTATGCCAGTTGCTGGAAGGCTTCTGTGCTGGCTAGGGTTCGAGTCTCCTGGTGGGAAAGTGTTCTAAAGTTGTATACTTAACTCTCGTGTTTAGGAGAGCTGTGCCTTAAGCATAGACACTGTGTCTTCCCATATTAACAGGGACTTGATGAAATTAACGTCTAAATGACCCCACACTTGCTCTAGTACTCTTGGGAGGTGGTGATCTTTTGTGTATTTAAATACTCCGAAATTACCATCTCTTTTAAGGGTCTGAGCTGGTGGTGGAGCGGGTTAAGGCGTACCTGTTATGCCAGTTGCTGGAAGGCTCCTGTGCTGGCTAGGGTTCGAGTCTCCTGGTGGGAAAGTGTTCTAAAGTTGTATACTTAACTCTCGTGTTTAGGAGAGTTGTGCCTTAAGCATAGACACTGTGTCTTCCCATATCAACAGGGACCTGATGAAATTAACGTCTAAATGACCCCTCACTTGCTCTAGTGCTCTTGGGAGGTGGTGATCTTTGGTGTATTTAAATACTCCGAAATTACCATCTCTTTTAAGGGTCTGAGCTGGTGGTGGAGCGGGTTAAGGCGTACCTGTTATGCCAGTTGCTGGAAGGCTTCTGTGCTGGCTAGGGTTCGAGTCTCCTGGTGGGAAAGTGTTCTAAAGTTGTATACTTAACTCTCGTGTTTAGGAGAGTTGTGCCTTAAGCATAGACACTGTGTCTTCCCATATTAACAGGGACTTGATGAAATTAACGTCTAAATGACCCCTCACTTGCTCTAGTGCTCTTGGGAGGTGGTGATCTTTGGTGTATTTAAATACTCCGAAATTACCATCTCTTTTAAGGGTCTGAGCTGGTGGTGGAGCGGGTTAAGGCGTACCTGTTATGCCAGTTGCTAGAAGGCTTCTGTGCTGGCTAGGGTTCGAGTCTCCTGGTGGGAAAGTGTTCCAAAGTTGTATACTTAACTCTCGTGTTTAGGAGAGTTGTGCCTTAAGCATAGACACTGTGTCTTCCCATATTAACAGGGACTTGATGAAATTAACGTCTAAATGACCCCTCACTTGCTCTAGTGCTCTTGGGAGGTGGTGATCTTTGGTCTATTTAAATACTCCAAAATTACCATCTCTTTTAAGGGTCTGAGCTGGAGGTGGAGCGGGTTAAGGCGTACCTGTTATGCCAGTTGCTGGAAGGCTTCTGTGCTGGCTAGGGTTCGAGTCTCCTGGTGGGAAAGTGTTCTAAAGTTGTATACTTAACTCTCGTGTTTAGGAGAGTTGTGCCTTAAGCATCGACACAGTATCTTCCCATATTAACAGGGACTTGATGAAATTAACGTCTAAATGACCCCTCACTTGCTCTAGTGCTCTTGGGAGGTGGTGATCTTTGGTGTATTTAAATACTCCGAAATTACCATCTCTTTTAAGGGTCTGAGCTGGTGGTGGAGCGGGTTAAGGCGTACCTGTTATGCCAGTTGCTGGAAGGCTTCTGTGCTGGCTAGGGTTCAAGTCTCCTGGTGGGAAAGTGTTCTAAAGTTGTATACTTAACTCTCGTGTTTAGGAGAGTTGTGCCTTAAGCATAGACACTGTGTCTTCCCATATTAACAGGGACTTGATGAAATTAACGTCTAAATGACCCCTCACTTGCTCTAGTGCTCTTGGGAGGTGGTGATCTTTGGTGTATTTAAATACTCCGAAATTACCATCTCTTTTAAGGGTCTGAGCTGGTGGTGGAGCAGGTTAAGGCGTACCTGTTATGCCAGTTGCTGGAAGGCTTCTGTGCTGGCTAGGGTTCGAGTCTCCTGGTGGGAAAGTGTTCTAAAGTTGTATACTTAACTCTCGTGTTTAGGAGAATTGTGCCTTAAGCATAGACACTGTGTCTTCCCATATTAACAGGGACTTGATGAAATTAACGTCTAAATGACCCCTCACTTGCTCTAGTGCTCTTGGGAGGTGGTGATCTTTGGTGTATTTAAATACTCCGAAATTACCATCTCTTTTAAGAGTCTGAGCTGGTGGTGGAGCGGGTTAAGGCGTACCTGTTATGCCAGTTGCTGGAAGGCTTCTGTGCTGGCTAGGGTTCGAGTCTCCTGGTGGGAAAGTGTTCTAAAGTTGTATACTTAACTCTCGTGTTTAGGAGAGTTGTGCCTTAAGCATAGACACTGTGTCTTCCCATATTAACAGGGACTTGATGAAATTAACGTCTAAATGACCCCTCACTTGCTCTAGTGCTCTTGGGAGGTGGTGATCTTTGGTGTATTTAAATACTCCGAAATTACCATCTCTTTTAAGGGTCTGAGCTGGTGGTGGAGCGGGTTAAGGCGTACCTGTTATGCCAGTTGCTGGAAGGCTTCTGTGCTGGCTAGGGTTCGAGTCTCCTGGTGGGAAAGTGTTCTAAAGTTGTATACTTAACTCTCGTGTTTAGGAGAGTTGTGCCTTAAGCATAGACACTGTGTCTTCCCATATTAAAAGGGACTTGATGAAATTAACGTCTAAATGACCCCTCACTTGCTCTAGTGCTCTTGGGAGGTGGTGATCTTTGGTGTATTTAAATACTCCGAAATTACCATCTCTTTTAAGGGTCTGAGCTGGTGGTGGAGCGGGTTAAGGCGTACCTGTTATGCCAGTTGCTGGAAGGCTTCTGTGCTGGCTAGGGTTCGAGTCTCCTGGTGGGAAAGTGTTCTAAAGTTGTATACTTAACTCTCGTGTTTAGGAGAGTTGTGCCTTAAGCATAGACACTGTGTCTTCCCATATTAACAGGGACTTGATGAAATTAACGTCTAAATGACCCCTCACTTGCTCTTGGGAGGTGGTGATCTTTGGTGTATTTAAATACTCCAAAATTACCATCTCTTTTAAGGGTCTGAGCTGGTGGTGGAGCGGGTTAAGGCGTACCTGTTATGCCAGTTGCTGGAAGGCTTCTGTGCTGGCTAGGGTTCGAGTCTCCTGGTGGGAAAGTGTTCTAAAGTTGTGTACTTAACTCTCGTGTTTAGGAGAGTTGTGCCTTAAGCATCGACACAGTGTCTTCCCATATTAAAAGGGACTTGATGATATTAACGTCTAAATGACCCCTCACTTGCTCTAGTGCTCTTGGGAGGTGGTGATCTTTGGTGTATTTAAATACTCCGAAATTACCATCTCTTTTAAGGGTCTGAGCTGGTGGTGGAGCGGGTTAAGGCGTACCTGTTATGCCAGTTGCTGGAAGGCTTCTGTGCTGGCTAGGGTTCGAGTCTCCTGGTGGGAAAGTGTTCTAAAGTTGTATACTTAACTCTCGTGTTTAGGAGAGTTGTGCCTTAAGCATAGACACTGTGTCTTCCAATATTAACAGTGACTTGATGAAATTAACGTCTAAATGACCCCTCACTTGCTCTAGTGCTCTTGGGAGGTGGTGATCTTTGGTGTATTTAAATACTCCGAAATTACCATCTCTTTTAAGGGTCTGAGCTGGTGGTGGAGCGGGTTAAGGCGTACCTGTTATGCCAGTTGCTGGAAGGCTTCTGTGCTGGCTAGGGTTCGAGTCTCCTGGTGGGAAAGTGTTCTAAAGTTGTATACTTAATTCTCGTGTTTAGGAGAGTTGTGCCTTAAGCATAGACACTGTGTCTTCCCATATTAATAGGGACTTGATGAAATTAACGTCTAAATGACCCCTCACTTGCTCTAGTGCTCTTGGGAGGTGGTGATCTTTGGTGTATTTAAATACTCCGAAATTACCATCTCTTTTAAGGGTCTCTGCTGGTGGTGGAGCGGGTTAAGGCGTACCTGTTATGCCAGTTGCTGGAAGGCTTCTGTGCTGGCTAGGGTTCGAGTCTCCTGGTGGGAAAGTGTTCTAAAGTTGTATACTTAACTCTCGTGTTTAGGAGAGTTGTGCCTTAAGCATAGACACTGTGTCTTCCCATATTAACAGGGACTTGATGAAATTAACGTCTAAATGACCCCTCACTTGCTCTAGTGCTCTTGGGAGGTGGTGATCTTTGGTGTATTTAAATACTCCGAAATTACCATCCCTTTTAAGGGTCTGAGCTGATGGTGGAGCGGGTTAAGGCGTACCTATTATGCCAGTTGCTGGAAGGCTTCTGTGCTGGCTAGGGTTCGAGTCTCCTGGTGGGAAAGTGTTTTAAAGTTGTATACTTAACTCTCGTGTTTAGGAGAGTTGTGCCTTAAGCATAGACACTGTGTCTTCCCATATTAACAGGGACCTGATGAAATTAACGTCTAAATGACCCCTCACTTGCTCTAGTGCTCTTGGGAGGTGATCTTTGGTGTATTTAAATACTCCGAAATTACCATCTCTTTTAAGGGTCTGAGCTGGTGGTGGAGCGGGTTAAGGCGTACCTGTTATGCCAGTTGCTGGAAGGCTTCTGTGCTGGCTAGGGTTCGAGTCTCCTGGTGGGAAAGTGTTCTAAAGTTGTATACTTAACTCTCGTGTTTAGGAGAGCTGTGCCTTAAGCATAGACACTGTGTCTTCCCATATTAACAGGGACTTGATGAAATTAACGTCTAAATGACCCCACACTTGCTCTAGTACTCTTGGGAGGTGGTGATCTTTTGTGTATTTAAATACTCCGAAATTACCATCTCTTTTAAGGGTCTGAGCTGGTGGTGGATCGGGTTAAGGCGTACCTGTTATGCCAGTTGCTGGAAGGCTCCTGTGCTGGCTAGGGTTCGAGTCTCCTGGTGGGAAAGTGTTCTAAAGTTGTATACTTAACTCTCGTGTTTAGGAGAGTTGTGCCTTAAGCATAGACACTGTGTCTTCCCATATCAACAGGGACCTGATGAAATTAACGTCTAAATGACCCCTCACTTGCTCTAGTGCTCTTGGGAGGTGGTGATCTTTGGTGTATTTAAATACTCCGAAATTACCATCTCTTTTAAGGGTCTGAGCTGGTGGTGGAGCGGGTTAAGGCGTACCTGTTATGCCAGTTGCTGGAAGGCTTCTGTGCTGGCTAGGGTTCGAGTCTCCTGGTGGGAAAGTGTTCTAAAGTTGTATACTTAACTCTCGTGTTTAGGAGAGGTGTGCCATAAGCATAGACACTGTGTCTTCCCATATTAAGAGGGACTTGATGAAATTAACGTCTAAATGACCCCTCACTTGCTCTAGTGCTCTTGGGAGGTGGTGATCATTGGTGTATTTAAATACTCCGAAATTACCATCTCTTTTAAGGGTCTGAGCTGGTGGTGGAGCGGGTTAAGGCGTACCTGTTATGCCAGTTGCTGGAAGGCTTCTGTGCTGGCTAGGGTTCGAGTCTCCTGGTGGGAAAGTGTTCTAAAGTTGTATACTTAACTCTCGTGTTTAGGAGAGTTGTGCCTTAAGCATAGACACTGTGTCTTCCCATATTAACAGGGACTTGATGAAATTAACGTCTAAATGACCCCTCACTTGCTCTAGTGCTCTTGGGAGGTGGTGATCTTTGGTGTATTTAAATACTCCGAAATTACCATCTCTTTTAAGGGTCTGAGCTGGTGGTGGAGCGGGTTAAGGCGTACCTGTTATGCCAGTTGCTAGAAGGCTTCTGTGCTGGCTAGGGTTCGAGTCTCCTGGTGGGAAAGTGTTCCAAAGTTGTATACTTAACTCTCGTGTTTAGGAGAGTTGTGCCTTAAGCATAGACACTGTGTCTTCCCATATTAACAGGGACTTGATGAAATTAACGTCTAAATGACCCCTCACTTGCTCTAGTGCTCTTGGGAGGTGGTGATCTTTGGTCTATTTAAATACTCCAAAATTACCATCTCTTTTAAGGGTCTGAGCTGGAGGTGGAGCGGGTTAAGGCGTACCTGTTATGCCAGTTGCTGGAAGGCTTCTGTGCTGGCTAGGGTTCGAGTCTCCTGGTGGGAAAGTGTTCTAAAGTTGTATACTTAACTCTCGTGTTTAGGAGAGTTGTGCCTTAAGCATCGACACAGTATCTTCCCATATTAACAGGGACTTGATGAAATTAACGTCTAAATGACCCCTCACTTGCTCTAGTGCTCTTGGGAGGTGGTGATCTTTGGTGTATTTAAATACTCCGAAATTACCATCTCTTTTAAGGGTCTGAGCTGGTGGTGGAGCGGGTTAAGGCGTACCTGTTATGCCAGTTGCTGGAAGGCTTCTGTGCTGGCTAGGGTTCAAGTCTCCTGGTGGGAAAGTGTTCTAAAGTTGTATACTTAACTCTCGTGTTTAGGAGAGTTGTGCCTTAAGCATAGACACTGTGTCTTCCCATATTAACAGGGACTTGATGAAATTAACGTCTAAATGACCCCTCACTTGCTCTAGTGCTCTTGGGAGGTGGTGATCTTTGGTGTATTTAAATACTCCGAAATTACCATCTCTTTTAAGGGTCTGAGCTGGTGGTGGAGCAGGTTAAGGCGTACCTGTTATGCCAGTTGCTGGAAGGCTTCTGTGCTGGCTAGGGTTCGAGTCTCCTGGTGGGAAAGTGTTCTAAAGTTGTATACTTAACTCTCGTGTTTAGGAGAGTTGTGCCTTAAGCATAGACACTGTGTCTTCCCATATTAACAGGGACTTGATGAAATTAACGTCTAAATGACCCCTCACTTGCTCTAGTGCTCTTGGGAGGTGGTGATCTTTGGTGTATTTAAATACTCCGAAATTACCATCTCTTTTAAGAGTCTGAGCTGGTGGTGGAGCGGGTTAAGGCGTACCTGTTATGCCAGTTGCTGGAAGGCTTCTGTGCTGGCTAGGGTTCGAGTCTCCTGGTGGGAAAGTGTTCTAAAGTTGTATACTTAACTCTCGTGTTTAGGAGAGTTGTGCCTTAAGCATAGACACTGTGTCTTCCCATATTAACAGGGACTTGATGAAATTAACGTCTAAATGACCCCTCACTTGCTCTAGTGCTCTTGGGAGGTGGTGATCTTTGGTGTATTTAAATACTCCGAAATTACCATCTCTTTTAAGGGTCTGAGCTGGTGGTGGAGCGGGTTAAGGCGTACCTGTTATGCCAGTTGCTGGAAGGCTTCTGTGCTGGCTAGGGTTCGAGTCTCCTGGTGGGAAAGTGTTCTAAAGTTGTATACTTAACTCTCGTGTTTAGGAGAGTTGTGCCTTAAGCATAGACACTGTGTCTTCCCATATTAAAAGGGACTTGATGAAATTAACGTCTAAATGACCCCTCACTTGCTCTAGTGCTCTTGGGAGGTGGTGATCTTTGGTGTATTTAAATACTCCGAAATTACCATCTCTTTTAAGGGTCTGAGCTGGTGGTGGAGCGGGTTAAGGCGTACCTGTTATGCCAGTTGCTGGAAGGCTTCTGTGCTGGCTAGGGTTCGAGTCTCCTGGTGGGAAAGTGTTCTAAAGTTGTATACTTAACTCTCGTGTTTAGGAGAGTTGTGCCTTAAGCATAGACACTGTGTCTTCCCATATTAACAGGGACTTGATGAAATTAACGTCTAAATGACCCCTCACTTGCTCTTGGGAGGTGGTGATCTTTGGTGTATTTAAATACTCCAAAATTACCATCTCTTTTAAGGGTCTGAGCTGGTGGTGGAGCGGGTTAAGGCGTACCTGTTATGCCAGTTGCTGGAAGGCTTCTGTGCTGGCTAGGGTTCGAGTCTCCTGGTGGGAAAGTGTTCTAAAGTTGTGTACTTAACTCTCGTGTTTAGGAGAGTTGTGCCTTAAGCATCGACACAGTGTCTTCCCATATTAACAGGGACTTGATGAAATTAACGTCTAAATGACCCCTCACTTGCTCTAGTGCTCTTGGGAGGTGGTGATCTTTGGTGTATTTAAATACTCCGAAATTACCATCTCTTTTAAGGGTCTGAGCTGGTGGTGGAGCGGGTTAAGGCGTACCTGTTATGCCAGTTGCTGGAAGGCTTCTGTGCTGGCTAGGGTTCGAGTCTCCTGGTGGGAAAGTGTTCTAAAGTTGTATACTTAACTCTCGTGTTTAGGAGAGTTGTGCCTTAAGCATAGACACTGTGTCTTCCCATATTAACAGGGATTTGATGAAATTAACGTCTAAATGACCCCTCACTTGCTCTAGTGCTCTTGGGAGGTGGTGATCTTTGGTGTATTTAAATACTCCAAAATTACCATCTCTTTTAAGGGTCTGAGCTGGTGGTGGAGCGGGTTAAGGCGTACCTGTTATGCCAGTTGCTGGAAGGCTTCTGTGCTGTCAAGGGTTCGAGTCTCCTGGTGGGAAAGTGTTCTAAAGTTGTATACTTAACTCTCGTGTTTAGGAGAGTTGTGCCTTAAGCATCGACACAGTGTCTTCCCATATTAACAGGGACTTGATGAAATTAACGACTAAATGACCCCTCACTTGCTCTAGTGCTCTTGGGAGGTGGTGATCTTTGGTGTATTTAAATACTCCGAAATTACCATCTCTTTTAAGGGTCTGAGCTGGTGGTGGAGCGGGTTAAGGCGTACCTGTTATGACAGTTGCTGGAAGGCTTCTGTGCTGGCTAGGGTTCAAGTCTCCTGGTGGGAAAGTGTTCTAAAGTTGTATACTTAACTCTCGTGTTTAGGAGAGTTGTGCCTTAAGCATAGACACTGTGTCTTCCCATATTAACAGGGACTTGATGAAATTAACGTCTAAATGACCCCTCACTTGCTCTAGTGCTCTTGGGAGGTGGTGATCTTTGGTGTATTTAAATACTCCGAAATTACCATCTCTTTTAAGGGTCTGAGCTGGTGGTGGAGCGGGTTAAGGCGTACCTGTTATGCCAGTTGCTGGAAGGCTTCTGTGCTGGCTAGGGTTCGAGTCTCCTGGTGGGAAAGTGTTCTAAAGTTGTATACTTAACTCTCGTGTTTAGGAGAGTTGTGCCTTAAGCATAGACACTGTGTCTTCCCATATTAAAAGGGACTTGATGATATTAACGTCTAAATGACCCCTCACTTGCTCTAGTGCTCTTGGGAGGTGGTGATCTTTGGTGTATTTAAATACTCCGAAATTACCATCTCTTTTAAGGGTCTGAGCTGGTGGTGGAGCGGGTTAAGGCGTACCTGTTATGCCAGTTGCTGGAAGGCTTCTGTGCTGGCTAGGGTTCGAGTCTCCTGGTGGGAAAGTGTTCTAAAGTTGTATACTTAACTCTCGTGTTTAGGAGAGTTGTGCCTTAAGCATAGACACTGTGTCTTCCCATATTAACAGTGACTTGATGAAATTAACGTCTAAATGACCCCTCACTTGCTCTAGTGCTCTTGGGAGGTGGTGATCTTTGGTGTATTTAAATACTCCGAAATTACCATCTCTTTTAAGGGTCTGAGCTGGTGGTGGAGCGGGTTAAGGCGTACCTGTTATGCCAGTTGCTGGAAGGCTTCTGTGCTGGCTAGGGTTCGAGTCTCCTGGTGGGAAAGTGTTCTAAAGTTGTATACTTAATTCTCGTGTTTAGGAGAGTTGTGCCTTAAGCATAGACACTGTGTCTTCCCATATTAATAGGGACTTGATGAAATTAACGTCTAAATGACCCCTCACTTGCTCTAGTGCTCTTGGGAGGTGGTGATCTTTGGTGTATTTAAATACTCCGAAATTACCATCTCTTTTAAGGGTCTCTGCTGGTGGTGGAGCGGGTTAAGGCGTACCTGTTATGCCAGTTGCTGGAAGGCTTCTGTGCTGGCTAGGGTTCGAGTCTCCTGGTGGGAAAGTGTTCTAAAGTTGTATACTTAACTCTCGTGTTTAGGAGAGTTGTGCCTTAAGCATAGACACTGTGTCTTCCCATATTAACAGGGACTTGATGAAATTAACGTCTAAATGACCCCTCACTTGCTCTAGTGCTCTTGGGAGGTGGTGATCTTTGGTGTATTTAAATACTCCGAAATTACCATCCCTTTTAAGGGTCTGAGCTGATGGTGGAGCGGGTTAAGGCGTACCTATTATGCCAGTTGCTGGAAGGCTTCTGTGCTGGCTAGGGTTCGAGTCTCCTGGTGGGAAAGTGTTTTAAAGTTGTATACTTAACTCTCGTGTTTAGGAGAGTTGTGCCTTAAGCATAGACACTGTGTCTTCCCATATTAACAGGGACCTGATGAAATTAACGTCTAAATGACCCCTCACTTGCTCTAGTGCTCTTGGGAGGTGATCTTTGGTGTATTTAAATACTCCGAAATTACCATCTCTTTTAAGGGTCTGAGCTGGTGGTGGAGCGGGTTAAGGCGTACCTGTTATGCCAGTTGCTGGAAGGCTTCTGTGCTGGCTAGGGTTCGAGTCTCCTGGTGGGAAAGTGTTCTAAAGTTGTATACTTAACTCTCGTGTTTAGGAGAGCTGTGCCTTAAGCATAGACACTGTGTCTTCCCATATTAACAGGGACTTGATGAAATTAACGTCTAAATGACCCCACACTTGCTCTAGTACTCTTGGGAGGTGGTGATCTTTTGTGTATTTAAATACTCCGAAATTACCATCTCTTTTAAGGGTCTGAGCTGGTGGTGGAGCGGGTTAAGGCGTACCTGTTATGCCAGTTGCTGGAAGGCTCCTGTGCTGGCTAGGGTTCGAGTCTCCTGGTGGGAAAGTGTTCTAAAGTTGTATACTTAACTCTCGTGTTTAGGAGAGTTGTGCCTTAAGCATAGACACTGTGTCTTCCCATATCAACAGGGACCTGATGAAATTAACGTCTAAATGACCCCTCACTTGCTCTAGTGCTCTTGGGAGGTGGTGATCTTTGGTGTATTTAAATACTCCGAAATTACCATCTCTTTTAAGGGTCTGAGCTGGTGGTGGAGCGGGTTAAGGCGTACCTGTTATGCCAGTTGCTGGAAGGCTTCTGTGCTGGCTAGGGTTCGAGTCTCCTGGTGGGAAAGTGTTCTAAAGTTGTATACTTAACTCTCGTGTTTAGGAGAGGTGTGCCATAAGCATAGACACTGTGTCTTCCCATATTAAGAGGGACTTGATGAAATTAACGTCTAAATGACCCCTCACTTGCTCTAGTGCTCTTGGGAGGTGGTGATCATTGGTGTATTTAAATACTCCGAAATTACCATCTCTTTTAAGGGTCTGAGCGGGTGGTGGAGCGGGTTAAGGCGTACCTGTTATGCCAGTTGCTGGAAGGCTTCTGTGCTGGCTAGGGTTCGAGTCTCCTGGTGGGAAAGTGTTCTAAAGTTGTATACTTAACTCTCGTGTTTAGGAGAGTTGTGCCTTAAGCATAGACACTGTGTCTTCCCATATTAACAGGGACTTGATGAAATTAACGTCTAAATGACCCCTCACTTGCTCTAGTGCTCTTGGGAGGTGGTGATCTTTGGTGTATTTAAATACTCCGAAATTACCATCTCTTTTAAGGGTCTGAGCTGGTGGTGGAGCGGGTTAAGGCGTACCTGTTATGCCAGTTGCTAGAAGGCTTCTGTGCTGGCTAGGGTTCGAGTCTCCTGGTGGGAAAGTGTTCCAAAGTTGTATACTTAACTCTCGTGTTTAGGAGAGTTGTGCCTTAAGCATAGACACTGTGTCTTCCCATATTAACAGGGACTTGATGAAATTAACGTCTAAATGACCCCTCACTTGCTCTAGTGCTCTTGGGAGGTGGTGATCTTTGGTCTATTTAAATACTCCAAAATTACCATCTCTTTTAAGGGTCTGAGCTGGAGGTGGAGCGGGTTAAGGCGTACCTGTTATGCCAGTTGCTGGAAGGCTTCTGTGCTGGCTAGGGTTCGAGTCTCCTGGTGGGAAAGTGTTCTAAAGTTGTATACTTAACTCTCGTGTTTAGGAGAGTTGTGCCTTAAGCATCGACACAGTATCTTCCCATATTAACAGGGACTTGATGAAATTAACGTCTAAATGACCCCTCACTTGCTCTAGTGCTCTTGGGAGGTGGTGATCTTTGGTGTATTTAAATACTCCGAAATTACCATCTCTTTTAAGGGTCTGAGCTGGTGGTGGAGCGGGTTAAGGCGTACCTGTTATGCCAGTTGCTGGAAGGCTTCTGTGCTGGCTAGGGTTCAAGTCTCCTGGTGGGAAAGTGTTCTAAAGTTGTATACTTAACTCTCGTGTTTAGGAGAGTTGTGCCTTAAGCATAGACACTGTGTCTTCCCATATTAACAGGGACTTGATGAAATTAACGTCTAAATGACCCCTCACTTGCTCTAGTGCTCTTGGGAGGTGGTGATCTTTGGTGTATTTAAATACTCCGAAATTACCATCTCTTTTCAGGGTCTGAGCTGGTGGTGGAGCAGGTTAAGGCGTACCTGTTATGCCAGTTGCTGGAAGGCTTCTGTGCTGGCTAGGGTTCGAGTCTCCTGGTGGGAAAGTGTTCTAAAGTTGTATACTTAACTCTCGTGTTTAGGAGAGTTGTGCCTTAAGCATAGACACTGTGTCTTCCCATATTAACAGGGACTTGATGAAATTAACGTCTAAATGACCCCTCACTTGCTCTAGTGCTCTTGGGAGGTGGTGATCTTTGGTGTATTTAAATACTCCGAAATTACCATCTCTTTTAAGGGTCTGAGCTGGTGGTGGAGCGGGTTAAGGCGTACCTGTTATGCCAGTTGCTGGAAGGCTTCTGTGCTGGCTAGGGTTCGAGTCTCCTGGTGGGAAAGTGTTCTAAAGTTGTATACTTAACTCTCGTGTTTAGGAGAGTTGTGCCTTAAGCATAGACACTGTGTCTTCCCATATTAACAGGGACTTGATGAAATTAACGTCTAAATGACCCCTCACTTGCTCTTGGGAGGTGGTGATCTTTGGTGTATTTAAATACTCCAAAATTACCATCTCTTTTAAGGGTCTGAGCTGGTGGTGGAGCGGGTTAAGGCGTACCTGTTATGCCAGTTGCTGGAAGGCTTCTGTGCTGGCTAGGGTTCGAGTCTCCTGGTGGGAAAGTGTTCTAAAGTTGTGTACTTAACTCTCGTGTTTAGGAGAGTTGTGCCTTAAGCATCGACACAGTGTCTTCCCATATTAACAGGGACTTGATGAAATTAACGTCTAAATGACCCCTCACTTGCTCTAGTGCTCTTGGGAGGTGGTGATCTTTGGTGTATTTAAATACTCCGAAATTACCATCTCTTTTAAGGGTCTGAGCTGGTGGTGGAGCGGGTTAAGGCGTACCTGTTATGCCAGTTGCTGGAAGGCTTCTGTGCTGGCTAGGGTTGAAGTCTCCTGGTGGGAAAGTGTTCTAAAGTTGTATACTTAACTCTCGTGTTTAGGAGAGTTGTGCCTTAAGCATAGACACTGTGTCTTCCCATATTAACAGGGACTTGATGAAATTAACGTCTAAATGACCCCTCACTTGCTCTAGTGCTCTTGGGAGGTGGTGATCTTTGGTGTATTTAAATACTCCGAAATTACCATCTCTTTTAAGGGTCTGAGCTGGTGGTGGAGCGGGTTAAGGCGAACCTGTTATGCCAGTTCCTGGAAGGCTTCTGTGCTGGCTAGGGTTCGAGTCTCCTGGTGGGAAAGTGTTCTAAAGTTGTATACTTAACTCTCGTGTTTAGGAGAGTTGTGCCTTAAGCATAGACACTGTGTCTTCCCATATTAACAGGGACTTGATGAAATTAACGTCTAAATGACCCCTCACTTGCTCTAGTGCTCTTGGGAGGTGGTGATCTTTGGTGTATTTAAATACTCCGAAATTACCATCTCTTTTAAGAGTCTGAGCTGGTGGTGGAGCGGGTTAAGGCGTACCTGTTATGCCAGTTGCTGGAAGGCTTCTGTGCTGGCTAGGGTTCGAGTCTCCTGGTGGGAAAGTGTTCTAAAGTTGTATACTTAACTCTCGTGTTTAGGAGAGTTGTGCCTTAAGCATAGACACTGTGTCTTCCCATATTAAAAGGGACTTGATGAAATTAACGTCTAAATGACCCCTCACTTGCTCTAGTGCTCTTGGGAGGTGGTGATCTTTGGTGTATTTAAATACACCGAAATTACCATCTCTTTTAAGGGTCTGAGCTGGTGGTGGAGCGGGTTAAGGCGTACCTGTTATGCCAGTTGCTGGAAGGCTTCTGTGCTGGCTAGGGTTCGAGTCTCCTGGTGGGAAAGTGTTCTAAAGTTGTATACTTAACTCTCGTGTTTAGGAGAGTTGTGCCTTAAGCATAGACACTGTGTCTTCCCATATTAACAGTGACTTGATGAAATTAACGTCTAAATGACCCCTCACTTGCTCTAGTGCTCTTGGGAGGTGGTGATCTTTGGTGTATTTAAATACTCCGAAATTACCATCTCTTTTAAGGGTCTCTGCTGGTGGTGGAGCGGGTTAAGGCGTACCTGTTATGCCAGTTGCTGGAAGGCTTCTGTGCTGGCTAGGGTTCGAGTCTCCTGGTGGGAAAGTGTTCTAAAGTTGTATACTTAACTCTCGTGTTTAGGAGAGTTGTGCCTTAAGCATAGACACTGTGTCTTCCCATATTAACAGGGACTAGATGAAATTAACGTCTAAATGACCCCTCACTTGCTCTAGTGCTCTTGGGAGGTGGTGATCTTTGGTGTATTTAAATACTCCGAAATTACCATCTCTTTTAAGGGTCTGAGCTGGTGGTGGAGCGGGTTAAGGCGTACCTGTTATGCCAGTTGCTGGAAGGCTTCTGTGCTGGCTAGGGTTCGAGTCTCCTGGTGGGAAAGTGTTCTAAAGTTGTATACTTAACTCTCGTGTTTAGGAGAGTTGTGCCTTAAGCATAGGCACTGTGTCTTCCCATATTAACAGGGACTTGATGAAATTAACGTCTAAATGACCCCTCACTTGCTCTAGTGCTCTTGGGAGGTGGTGATCTTTGGTGTATTTAAATACTCCGAAATTACCATCTCTTTTAAGGGTCTGAGCTGGTGGTGGAGCGGGTTAAGGCGTACCTGTTATGCCAGTTGCTGGAAGGCTTCTGTGCTGGCTAGGGTTCGAGTCTCCTGGTGGGAAAGTGTTCTAAAGTTGTATACTTAACTCTCGTGTTTAGGAGAGTTGTGCCTTAAGCATAGACACTGTGTCTTCCCATATTAACAGGGACTTGATGAAATTAACGTCTAAATGTCCCCTCACGTGCTCTTGGGAGGTGGTGATCTTTGGTGTATTTAAATACTCCGAAATTACCATCTCTTTTAAGGGTCTGAGCTGGTGGTGGAGCGGGTTAAGGCGTACCTGTTATGCCAGTTGCTGGAAGGCTTCTGTGCTGGCTAGGGTTCGAGTCTCCTGGTGGGAAAGTGTTCTAAAGTTGTATACTTAACTCTCGTGTTTAGGAGAGTTGTGCCTTAAGCATAGACACTGTGTCTTCCCATATTAACAGGGACTTGATGAATTTACGTCTAAATGACCCCTCACTTGCTCTAGTGCTCTTGGGAGGTGGTGATCTTTGGTGTATTTAAATACTCTGAAATTACCATCTCTTTTAAGGGTCTGAGCTGGTGGTGGAGCGGGTTAAAGCGTACCTGTTATGCCAGTTGCTGGAAGGCTTCTGTGCTGGCTAGGGTTCGAGTCTCCTGGTGGGAAAGTGTTCTTAAGTTGTATACTTAACTCTCGTGTTTAGGAGAGTTGTGCCTTAAGCATAGACACTGTGTCTTCCCATATTAACAGGGACTTGATGAAATTAACGTCTAAATGACCCCTCACTTGCTCTAGTGCTCTTGGGAGGTGGTGATCTTTGGTGTATTTAAATACTCCGAAATTACCATCTCTTTTAAGGGTCTGAGCTGGTGGTGGAGCGGGTTAAGGCGTACCTGTTATGCCAGTTGCTGGAAGGCTTCTGTGCTGGCTAGGGTTCGAGTCTCCTGGTGGGAAAGTGTTCTAAAGTTGTATACTTAACTCTCGTGTTTAGGAGAGTTGTGCCTTAAGCATAGACACTGTGTCTTCCCATATTAACAGGGACTTGATGAAATTAACGTCTAAATGACCCCTCACTTGCTCTAGTGCTCTTGGGAGGTGGTGATCTTTGGTGTATTTAAATACTCCGAAATTATCATCTCTTTTAGGGGTCTGAGCTGGTGGTGGAGCGGGTTAAGGCGTACCTGTTATGCCAGTTGCTGGAAGGCTTCTGTGCTGGCTAGGGTTCGAGTCTCCTGGTGGGAAAGTGTTCTAAAGTTGTATACTTAACTCTCGTGTTTAGGAGAATTGTGCCTTAAGCATAGACACTGTGTCTTCCAATATTAACAGGGACTTGATGAAATTAACGTCTAAATGACCCCTCACTTGCTCTAGTGCTCTTGGGAGGTGGTGATCTTTGGTGTATTTACATACTCCGAAATTACCATCTCTTTTAAGGGTCTGAGCTGGTGGTGGAGCGGGTTAAGGAGTACCTGTTATGCCAGTTGCTGGAAGGCTTCTGTGCTGGCTAGGGTTCGAGTCTCCTGGTGGGAAAGTGTTCTAAAGTTGTATACTTAACTCTCGTGTTTAGGAGAGTTGTGCCTTAAGCATAGACACTGTGTCTTCCCATATTAACAGGGACTTGATGAAATTAACGTCTAAATGACCCCTCACTTGCTCTAGTGCTCTTGGGAGGTAGTGTTCTTTGGTGTATTTAAATACTCCGAAATTACCATCTCTTTTAAGGGTCTGTGCTGGT
>NW_027189131.1:2723723-2765486 GCF_040958095.1 Procambarus clarkii
TGCTGGAAGGCTTCTGTGCTGGCTAGGGTTCGAGTGTCCTGGTGGGAAAGTGTTCTAAAGTTGTATACTTAACTCTCGTGTTTAGGAGAGTTGTGCCTTAAGCATAGACACTGTGTCTTCCCATATTAACAGGGACTTGATGAAATTAACGTCTAAATGACCCCTCACTTGCTCTAGTGCTCTTGGGAGGTGGTGATCTTTGGTGTATTTAAATACTCCGAAATTACCATCTCTTTTAAGGGTCTGAGCTGGTGGTGGAGCGGGTTAAGGCGTACCTGTTATGCCAGTTGCTGGAAGGCTTCTGTGCTGGCTAGGGTTCGAGTCTCCTGGTGAGAAAGTGTTCTAAAGTTGTATACTTAACTCTCGTGTTTAGGAGAGTTGTGCCTTAAGCATAGACACTGTGTCTTCCCATATTAACAGGGACTTGATGAAATTAACGTCTAAATGACCCCTCACTTGCTCTAGTGCTCTTGGGAGGTGGTGATCTTTGGTGTATTTAAATACTCCGAAATTACCATCTCTTTTAAGGGTCTGAGCTGGTGGTGGAGCGGGTTAAGGCGCACCTGTTATGCTAGTTGCTGGAAGGCTTCTGTGCTGGCTAGGGTTCGAGTCTCCTGGTGGGAAAGTGTTCTAAAGTTGTACACTTAACTCTCGTGTTTAGGAGAGTTGTGCCTTAAGCATAGACACTGTGTCTTCCCATATTAACAGGGACTTGATGAAATTAACGTCTAAATGACCCCTCACTTGCTCTAGTGCTCTTGGGAGGTGGTGATCTTTGGTGTATTTTAATACTCCGAAATTACCATCTCTTTTAAGGGTCTGAGCTGGTGGTGGAGCGGGTTAAGGCGTACCTGTTATGCCAGTTGCTGGAAGGCTTCTGTGCTGGCTAGGGTTCGAGTCTCCTGGTGGGAAAGTGTTCTAAAGTTGTATACTTAACTCTCGTGTTTAGAAGAGTTGTGCCTTAAGCATAGACACTGTGTCTTCCCATATTAAGAGGGACTTGATGAAATTAACGTCTAAATAACCCCTCACTTGCTCTTGGGAGGTGGTGATCTTTGGTGTATTTAAATACTCCGAAATTACCATCTCTTTTAAGGGTCTGAGCTGGTGGTGGAGCGGGTTAAGGCGTACCTGTTATGCCAGTTGCTGGAAGGCTTCTGTGCTGGCTAGGGTTCGAGTCTCCTGGTAGGAAAGTGTTCTAAAGTTGTATACTTAACTCTCGTGTTTAGGAGAGTTGTGCCTTAAGCATAGACACTGTGTCTTCCCATATTAACAGGGACTTGATGAAATTAACATCTAAATGACCCCTCACTTGCTCTAGTGCTCTTGGGAGGTGGTGATCTTTGGTGTATTTAAATACTCCGAAATTATCATCTCTTTTAAGGGTCTGAGCTGGTGGTGGAGCGGGTTAAGGCGTGCCTGTTATGCCAGTTGCTGGAAGGCTTCTGTGCTGGCTAGGGTTCGAGTCTCCTGGTGGGAAAGTGTTCTAAAGTTGTGTACTTAACTCTCGTGTTTAGGAGAGTTGTGCCTTAAGCATAGACACTGTGTCTTCCCATATTAACAGGGACTTGATGAAATTAACGTCTAAATAACCCCTCACTTGATCTTGGGAGGTGGTGATCTTTGGTGTATTTAAATACTCCGAAATTACCATCTCTTTTAAGGGTCTGAGCTGGTGGTGGAGCGGGTTAAGGCGTACCTGTTATGCCAGTTGCTGGAAGGCTTCTGTGCTGGCTAGGGTTCGAGTGTCCTGGTGGGAAAGTGTTCTAAAGTTGTATACTTAACTCTCGTGTTTAGGAGAGTTGTGCCTTAAGCATAGACACTGTGTCTTCCCATATTAACAGGGACTTGATGAAATTAACGTCTAAATGACCCCTCACTTGCTCTAGTGCTCTTGGGAGGTGGTGATCTTTGGTGTATTTAAATACTCCGAAATTACCATCTCTTTTAAGGGTCTGAGCTGGTGGTGGAGCGGGTTAAGGCGTTCCTGTTATGCCAGTTGCTGGAAGGCTTCTGTGCTGGCTAGGGTTCGAGTCTCCTGGTGAGAAAGTGTTCTAAAGTTGTATACTTAACTCTCGTGTTTAGGAGAGTTGTGCCTTAAGCATAGACACTGTGTCTTCCCATATTAACAGGGTCTTGATGAAATTAATGTCTAAATGACCCCTCACTTGCTCTAGTGCTCTTGGGAGGTGGTGATCTTTGGTGTATTTAAATACTCCGAAATTACAATCTCTTTTAAGGGTCTGAGCTGGTGGTGGAGCGGGGTAAGGCGTACCTGTTATGCCAGTTGCTGGAAGGCTTCTGTGCTGGCTAGGGTTCGAGTCTCCTGGTGGGAAAGTGTTCTAAAGTTGTATACTTAACTCTCGTGTTTAGGAGAGTTGTGCCATAAGCATAGACACTGTGTCTTCCCATATTAACAGGGACTTGATGAAATTAACGTCTAAATGACCCCTCACTTGCTCTAGTGCTCTTTGGAGGTGGTGATCTTTGGTGTATTTAAATACTCCGAAATTACCATCTCTTTTAAGGGTCTGAGTTGGTGGTGGAGCGGGTTAAGGCGTACCTGTTATGCCAGTTGCTGGAAGGCTTCTGTGCTGGCTAGGGTTCGAGTCTCCTGGTGGGAAAGTGTTCTAAAGTTGTACACTTAACTCTCGTGTTTAGGAGAGTTGTGCCTTAAGCATAGACACTGTGTCTTCCCATATTAACAGGGACTTGATGAAATTAACGTCTAAATGACTTCTCACTTGCTCTAGTGCGTTTGGGAGGTGGTGATCTTTGGTGTATTTAAATACTCCGAAATTACCATCTCTTTTAAGGGTCTGAGCTGGTGGTGGAGCGGGTTAAGGCGTACCTGTTATTCCAGTTGCTGGAAGGCTTCTGTGCTGGCTAGGGTTCGAGTCTCCTGGTGGGAAAGTGTTCTAAAGTTGTATACTTAACTCTCGTGTTTAGGAGAGTTGTGCCTTAAGCATAGACACTGTGTCTTCCCATATTAACAGGGACTTGATGAAATTAACGTCTAAATGACCCCTCACTTGCTCTAGTGCTCTTGGGAGGTGGTGATCTTTGGTGTATTTAAATACTCCGAAATTACCATCTCTTTTAAGGGTCTGAGCTGGTGGTGGAGCGGGTTAAGGCGTACCTGTTATGCTAGTTGCTGGAAGGCTTCTGTGCTGGCTAGGGTTCGAGTCTCCTGGTGGGAAAGTGTTCTAAAGTTGTACACTTAACTCTCGTGTTTAGGAGAGTTGTGCCTTAAGCATAGACACTGTGTCTTCCCATATTAACAGGGACTTGATGAAATTAACGTCTAAATGACCCCTCACTTGCTCTAGTGCTCTTGGGAGGTGGTGATCTTTGGTGTATTTTAATACTCCGAAATTACCATCTCTTTTAAGGGTCTGAGCTGGTGGTGGAGCGGGTTAAGGCGTACCTGTTATGCCAGTTGCTGGAAGGCTTCTGTGCTGGCTAGGGTTCGAGTCTCCTGGTGGGAAAGTGTTCTAAAGTTGTATACTTAACTCTCGTGTTTAGAAGAGTTGTGCCTTAAGCATAGACACTGTGTCTTCCCATATTAAGAGAGACTTGATGAAATTAACGTCTAAATAACCCCTCACTTGCTCTTGGGAGGTGGTGATCTTTGGTGTATTTAAATACTCCGAAATTACCATCTCTTTTAAGGGTCTGAGCTGGTGGTGGAGCGGGTTAAGGCGTACCTGTTATGCCAGTTGCTGGAAGGCTTCTGTGCTGGCTAGGGTTCGAGTCTCCTGGTAGGAAAGTGTTCTAAAGTTGTATACTTAACTCTCGTGTTTAGGAGAGTTGTGCCTTAAGCATAGACACTGTGTCTTCCCATATTAACAGGGACTTGATGAAATTAACATCTAAATGACCCCTCACTTGCTCTAGTGCTCTTGGGAGGTGGTGATCTTTGGTGTATTTAAATACTCCGAAATTATCATCTCTTTTAAGGGTCTGAGCTGGTGGTGGAGCGGGTTAAGGCGTGCCTGTTATGCCAGTTGCTGGAAGGCTTCTGTGCTGGCTAGGGTTCGAGTCTCCTGGTGGGAAAGTGTTCTAAAGTTGTATACTTAACTCTCGTGTTTAGGAGAGTTGTGCCTTAAGCATAGACACTGTGTCTTCCCATATTAACAGGGACTTGATGAAATTAACGTCTAAATAACCCCTCACTTGATCTTGGGAGGTGGTGATCTTTGGTGTATTTAAATACTCCGAAATTACCATCTCTTTTAAGGGTCTGAGCTGGTGGTGGAGCGGGTTAAGGCGTACCTGTTATGCCAGTTGCTGGAAGGCTTCTGTGCTGGCTAGGGTTCGAGTGTCCTGGTGGGAAAGTGTTCTAAAGTTGTATACTTAACTCTCGTGTTTAGGAGAGTTGTGCCTTAAGCATAGACACTGTGTCTTCCCACATTAACAGGGACTTGATGAAATTAACGTCTAAATGACCCCTCACTTGCTCTAGTGCTCTTGGGAGGTGGTGATCTTTGGTGTATTTAAATACTCCGAAATTACCATCTCTTTTAAGGGTCTGAGCTGGTGGTGGAGCGGGTTAAGGCGTTCCTGTTATGCCAGTTGCTGGAAGGCTTCTGTGCTGGCTAGGGTTCGAGTCTCCTGGTGAGAAAGTGTTCTAAAGTTGTATACTTAACTCTCGTGTTTAGGAGAGTTGTGCCTTAAGCATAGACACTGTGTCTTCCCATATTAACAGGGACTTGATGAAATTAATGTCTAAATGACCCCTCACTTGCTCTAGTGCTCTTGGGAGGTGGTGATCTTTGGTGTATTTAAATACTCCGAAATTACAATCTCTTTTAAGGGTCTGAGCTGGTGGTGGAGCGGGGTAAGGCGTACCTGTTATGCCAGTTGCTGGAAGGCTTCTGTGCTGGCTAGGGTTCGAGTCTCCTGGTGGGAAAGTGTTCTAAAGTTGTATACTTAACTCTCGTGTTTAGGAGAGTTGTGCCATAAGCATAGACACTGTGTCTTCCCATATTAACAGGGACTTGATGAAATTAACGTCTAAATGACCCCTCACTTGCTCTAGTGCTCTTTGGAGGTGGTGATCTTTGGTGTATTTAAATACTCCGAAATTACCATCTCTTTTAAGGGTCTGAGTTGGTGGTGGAGCGGGTTAAGGCGTACCTGTTATGCCAGTTGCTGGAAGGCTTCTGTGCTGGCTAGGGTTCGAGTCTCCTGGTGGGAAAGTGTTCTAAAGTTGTACACTTAACTCTCGTGTTTAGGAGAGTTGTGCCTTAAGCATAGACACTGTGTCTTCCCATATTAACAGGGACTTGATGAAATTAACGTCTAAATGACTTCTCACTTGCTCTAGTGCTTTTGGGAGGTGGTGATCTTTGGTGTATTTAAATACTCCGAAATTACCATCTCTTTTAAGGGTCTGAGCTGGTGGTGGAGCGGGTTAAGGCGTACCTGTTATTCCAGTTGCTGGAAGGCTTCTGTGCTGGCTAGGGTTCGAGTCTCCTGGTGGGAAAGTGTTCTAAAGTTGTATACTTAACTCTCGTGTTTAGGAGAGTTGTGCCTTAAGCATAGACACTGTGTCTTCCCATATTAACAGGGACTTGATGAAATTAACGTCTAAATGACCCCTCACTTGCTCTAGTGCTCTTGGGAGGTGGTGATCTTTGGTGTATTTAAATACTCCGAAATTACCATCTCTTTTAAGGGTCTGAGCTGGTGGTGGAGCGGGTTAAGGCGTACCTGTTATGCTAGTTGCTGGAAGGCTTCTGTGCTGGCTAGGGTTCGAGTCTCCTGGTGGGAAAGTGTTCTAAAGTTGTACACTTAACTCTCGTGTTTAGGAGAGTTGTGCCTTAAGCATAGACACTGTGTCTTCCCATATTAACAGGGACTTGATGAAATTAACGTCTAAATGACCCCTCACTTGCTCTAGTGCTCTTGGGAGGTGGTGATCTTTGGTGTATTTTAATACTCCGAAATTACCATCTCTTTTAAGGGTCTGAGCTGGTGGTGGAGCGGGTTAAGGCGTACCTGTTATGCCAGTTGCTGGAAGGCTTCTGTGCTGGCTAGGGTTCGAGTCTCCTGGTGGGAAAGTGTTCTAAAGTTGTATACTTAACTCTCGTGTTTAGAAGAGTTGTGCCTTAAGCATAGACACTTTGTCTTCCCATATTAAGAGGGACTTGATGAAATTAACGTCTAAATGACCCCTCACTTGCTCTTGGGAGGTGGTGATCTTTGGTGTATTTAAATACTCCGAAATTACCATCTCTTTTAAGGGTCTGAGCTGGTGGTGGAGCGGGTTAAGGCGTACCTGTTATGCCAGTTGCTGGAAGGCTTCTGTGCTGGCTAGGGTTCGAGTCTCCTGGTGGGAAAGTGTTCTAAAGTTGTATACTTAACTCTCGTGTTTAGGAGAGTTGTGCCTTAAGCATAGACACTGTGTCTTCCCATAATAACAGGGACTTGATGAAATTAACATCTAAATGACCCCTCACTTGCTCTAGTGCTCTTGGGAGGTGGTGATCTTTGGTGTATTTAAATACTCCGAAATTATCATCTCTTTTAAGGGTCTGAGCTGGTGGTGGAGCGGGTTAAGGCGTACCTGTTATGCCAGTTGCTGGAAGGCTTCTGTGCTGGCTAGGGTTCGAGTCTCCTGGTGGGAAAGTGTTCTAAAGTTGTATACTTAACTCTCGTGTTTAGGAGAGTTGTGCCTTAAGCATAGACACTGTGTCTTCCCATATTAACAGGGACTTGATGAAATTAACGTCTAAATAACCCCTCACTTGATCTTGGGAGGTGGTGATCTTTGGTGTATTTAAATACTCCGAAATTACCATCTCTTTTAAGGGTCTGAGCTGGTGGTGGAGCGGGTTAAGGCGTACCTGTTATGCCAGTTGCTGGAAGGCTTCTGTGCTGGCTAGGGTTCGAGTGTCCTGGTGGGAAAGTGTTCTAAAGTTGTATACTTAACTCTCGTGTTTAGGAGAGTTGTGCCTTAAGCATAGACACTGTGTCTTCCCATATTAACAGGGACTTGATGAAATTAACGTCTAAATGACCCCTCACTTGCTCTAGTGCTCTTGGGAGGTGGTGATCTTTGGTGTATTTAAATACTCCGAAATTACCATCTCGTTTAAGGGTCTGAGCTGGTGGTGGAGCGGGTTAAGGCGTACCTGTTATGCCAGTTGCTGGAAGGCTTCTGTGCTGGCTAGGGTTCGAGTCTCCTGGTGAGAAAGTGTTCTAAAGTTGTATACTTAACTCTCGTGTTTAGGAGAGTTGTGCCTTAAGCATAGACACTGTGTCTTCCCATATTAACAGGGACTTGATGAAATTAATGTCTAAATGACCCCTCACTTGCTCTAGTGCTCTTGGGAGGTGGTGATCTTTGGTGTATTTAAATACTCCGAAATTACAATCTCTTTTAAGGGTCTGAGCTGGTGGTGGAGCGGGGTAAGGCGTACCTGTTATGCCAGTTGCTGGAAGGCTTCTGTGCTGGCTAGGGTTCGAGTCTCCTGGTGGGAAAGTGTTCTAAAGTTGTATACTTAACTCTCGTGTTTAGGAGAGTTGTGCCATAAGCATAGACACTGTGTCTTCCCATATTAACAGGGACTTGATGAAATTAACGTCTAAATGACCCCTCACTTGCTCTAGTGCTCTTGGGAGGTGGTGATCTTTGGTGTATTTAAATACTCCGAAATTACCATCTCTTTTAAGGGTCTGAGTTGGTGGTGGAGCGGGTTAAGGCGTACCTGTTATGCCAGTTGCTGGAAGGCTTCTGTGCTGGCTAGGGTTCGAGTCTCCTGGTGGGAAAGTGTTCTAAAGTTGTACACTTAACTCTCGTGTTTAGGAGAGTTGTGCCTTAAGCATAGACACTGTGTCTTCCCATATTAACAGGGACTTGATGAAATTAACGTCTAAATGACCCCTCACTTGCTCTAGTGCTCTTGGGAGGTGGTGATCTTTGGTGTATTTTAATACTCCGAAATTACCATCTCTTTTAAGGGTCTGAGCTGGTGGTGGAGCGGGTTAAGGCGTACCTGTTATGCCAGTTGCTGGAAGGCTTCTGTGCTGGCTAGGGTTCGAGTCTCCTGGTGGGAAAGTGTTCTAAAGTTGTATACTTAACTCTCGTGTTTAGAAGAGTTGTGCCTTAAGCATAGACACTGTGTCTTCCCATATTAAGAGGGACTTGATGAAATTAACGTCTAAATGACCCCTCACTTGCTCTTGGGAGGTGGTGATCTTTGGTGTATTTAAATACTCCGAAATTACCATCTCTTTTAAGGGTCTTAACTGGTGGTGGAGCGGGTTAAGGCGTACCTGTTATGCCAGTTGCTGGAAGGCTTCTGTGCTGGCTAGGGTTCGAGTCTCCTGGTGGGAAAGTGTTCTAAAGTTGTATACTTAACTCTCGTGTTTAGGAGAGTTGTGCCTTAAGCATATACACTGTGTCTTCCCATATTAACAGGGACTTGATGAAATTAACATCTAAATGACCCCTCACTTGCTCTAGTGCTCTTGGGAGGTGGTGATCTTTGGTGTATTTAAATACTCCGAAATTATCATCTCTTTTAAGGGTCTGAGCTGGTGGTGGAACGGGTTAAGGCGTACCTGTTATGCCAGTTGCTGGAAGGCTTCTGTGCTAGCTAGGGTTCGAGTCTCCTGGTGGGAAAGTGTTCTAAAGTTGTATACTTAACTCTCGTGTTTAGGAGAGTTGTGCCTTAAGCATAGACACTGTGTCTTCCCATATTAACAGGGACTTGATGAAATTAACGTCTAAATGACCCCTCACTTGATCTTGGGAGGTGGTGATCTTTGGTGTATTTAAATACTCCGAAATTACCATCTCTTTTAAGGGTCTGAGCTGGTGGTGGAACGGGTTAAGGCGTACCTGTTATGCCAGTTGCTGGAAGGCTTCTGTGCTGGCTAGGGTTCGAGTGTCCTGGTGGGAAAGTGTTCTAAAGTTGTATACTTAACTCTCGTGTTTAGGAGAGTTGTGCCTTAAGCATAGACACTGTGTCTTCCCATATTAACAGGGACTTGATGAAATTAACGTCTAAATGACCCCTCACTTGCTCTAGTGCTCTTGGGAGGTGGTGATCTTTGGTGTATTTAAATACTCCGAAATTACCATCTCTTTTAAGGGTCTGAGCTGGTGGTGGAGCGGGTTAAGGCGTACCTGTTATGCCAGTTGCTGGAAGGCTTCTGTGCTGGCTAGGGTTCGAGTCTCCTGGTGAGAAAGTGTTCTAAAGTTGTATACTTAACTCTCGTGTTTAGGAGAGTTGTGCCTTAAGCATAGACACTGTGTCTTCCCATATTAACAGGGACTTGATGAAATTAATGTCTAAATGACCCCTCACTTGCTCTAGTGCTCTTGGGAGGTGGTAATCTTTGGTGTATTTAAATACTCCGAAATTACGATCTCTTTTAAGGGTCTGAGCTGGTGGTGGAGCGGGGTAAGGCGTACCTGTTATGCCAGTTGCTGGAAGGCTTCTGTGCTGGCTAGGGTTCGAGTCTCCTGGTGGGAAAGTGTTCTAAAGTTGTATACTTAACTCTCGTGTTTAGGAGAGTTGTGCCTTAAGCATAGACACTGTGTCTTCCCATATTAACAGGGACTTGATGAAATTAACGTCTAAATGACCCCTCACTTGCTCTAGTGCTCTTGGGAGGTGGTGATCTTTGGTGTATTTAAATACTCCGAAATTACCATCTCTTTTAAGGGTCTGAGCTGGTGGTGGAGCGGGTTAAGGCGTACCTGTTATGCCAGTTGCTGGAAGGCTTCTGTGCTGGCTAGGGTTCGAGTCTCCTGGTGGGAAAGTGTTCTAAAGTTGTATACTTAACTCTCGTGTTTAGGAGAGTTGTGCCTTAAGCATAGACACTGTGTCTTCCCATATTAACAGGGACTTGATGAAATTAACGTCTAAATGACCCCTCACTTGCTCTAGTGCTCTTGGGAGGTGGTGATCTTTGGTGTATTTAAATACTCCGAAATTACCATCTCTTTTAAGGGTCTGAGCTGGTGGTGGAGCGGGTTAAGGCGTACCTGTTATGCCAGTTGCTGGAAGGCTTCTGTGCTGGCTAGGGTTCGAGTCTCCTGGTGGGAAAGAGTTCTAAAGTTGTACACTTAACTCTCGTGTTTAGGAGAGTTGTGCCTTAAGCATAGACACTGTGTCTTCCCATATTAACAGGGACTTGATGAAATTAACGTCTAAATGACCCCTCACTTGCTCTAGTGCTCTTGGGAGGTGGTGATCTTTGGTGTATTTTAATACTCCGAAATTACCATCTCTTTTAAGGGTCTGAGCTGGTGGTGGAGCGGGTTAAGGCGTACCTGTTATGCCAGTTGCTGGAAGGCTTCTGTGCTGGCTAGGGTTCGAGTCTCCTGGTGGGAAAGTGTTCTAAAGTTGTATACTTAACTCTCGTGTTTAGAAGAGTTGTGCCTTAAGCATAGACACTGTGTCTTCCCATATTAAGAGGGACTTGATGAAATTAACGTCTAAATGACCCCTCACTTGCTCTTGGGAGGTGGTGATCTTTGGTGTATTTAAATACTCCGAAATTACCATCTCTTTTAAGGGTCTTAACTGGTGGTGGAGCGGGTTAAGGCGTACCTGTTATGCCAGTTGCTGGAAGGCTTCTGTGCTGGCTAGGGTTCGAGTCTCCTGGTGGGAAAGTGTTCTAAAGTTGTATACTTAACTCTCGTGTTTAGGAGAGTTGTGCCTTAAGCAAATACACTGTGTCTTCCCATATTAACAGGGACTTGATGAAATTAACATCTAAATGACCCCTCACTTGCTCTAGTGCTCTTGGGAGGTGGTGATCTTTGGTGTATTTAAATACTCCGAAATTATCATCTCTTTTAAGGGTCTGAGCTGGTGGTGGAACGGGTTAAGGCGTACCTGTTATGCCAGTTGCTGGAAGGCTTCTGTGCTAGCTAGGGTTCGAGTCTCCTGGTGGGAAAGTGTTCTAAAGTTGTATACTTAACTCTCGTGTTTAGGAGAGTTGTGCCTTAAGCATAGACACTGTGTCTTCCCATATTAACAGGGACTTGATGAAATTAACGTCTAAATGACCCCTCACTTGATCTTGGGAGGTGGTGATCTTTGGTGTATTTAAATACTCCGAAATTACCATCTCTTTTAAGGGTCTGAGCTGGTGGTGGAACGGGTTAAGGCGTACCTGTTATGCCAGTTGCTGGAAGGCTTCTGTGCTGGCTAGGGTTCGAGTGTCCTGGTGGGAAAGTGTTCTAAAGTTGTATACTTAACTCTCGTGTTTAGGAGAGTTGTGCCTTAAGCATAGACACTGTGTCTTCCCATATTAACAGGGACTTGATGAAATTAACGTCTAAATGACCCCTCACTTGCTCTAGTGCTCTTGGGAGGTGGTGATCTTTGGTGTATTTAAATACTCCGAAATTACCATCTCTTTTAAGGGTCTGAGCTGGTGGTGGAGCGGGTTAAGGCGTACCTGTTATGCCAGTTGCTGGAAGGCTTCTGTGCTGGCTAGGGTTCGAGTCTCCTGGTGAGAAAGTGTTCTAAAGTTGTATACTTAACTCTCGTGTTTAGGAGAGTTGTGCCTTAAGCATAGACACTGTGTCTTCCCATATTAACAGGGACTTGATGAAATTAATGTCTAAATGACCCCTCACTTGCTCTAGTGCTCTTGGGAGGTGGTAATCTTTGGTGTATTTAAATACTCCGAAATTACGATCTCTTTTAAGGGTCTGAGCTGGTGGTGGAGCGGGGTAAGGCGTACCTGTTATGCCAGTTGCTGGAAGGCTTCTGTGCTGGCTAGGGTTCGAGTCTCCTGGTGGGAAAGTGTTCTAAAGTTGTATACTTAACTCTCGTGTTTAGGAGAGTTGTGCCTTAAGCATAGACACTGTGTCTTCCCATATTAACAGGGACTTGATGAAATTAACGTCTAAATGACCCCTCACTTGCTCTAGTGCTCTTGGGAGGTGGTGATCTTTGGTGTATTTAAATACTCCGAAATTACCATCTCTTTTAAGGGTCTGAGCTGGTGGTGGAGCGGGTTAAGGCGTACCTGTTATGCCAGTTGCTGGAAGGCTTCTGTGCTGGCTAGGGTTCGAGTCTCCTGGTGGGAAAGAGTTCTAAAGTTGTACACTTAACTCTCGTGTTTAGGAGAGTTGTGCCTTAAGCATAGACACTGTGTCTTCCCATATTAACAGGGACTTGATGAAATTAACGTCTAAATGACCCCTCACTTGCTCTAGTGCTCTTGGGAGGTGGTGATCTTTGGTGTATTTAAATACTCCGAAATTACCATCTCTTTTAAGGGTCTGAGTTGGTGGTGGAGCGGGTTAAGGCGTACCTGTTATGCCAGTTGCTGGAAGGCTTCTGTGCTGGCTAGGGTTCGAGTCTCCTGGTGGGAAAGTGTTCTAAAGTTGTACACTTAACTCTCGTGTTTAGGAGAGTTGTGCCTTAAGCATAGACACTGTGTCTTCCCATATTAACAGGGACTTGATGAAATTAACGTCTAAATGACCCCTCACTTGCTCTAGTGCTCTTGGGAGGTGGTGATCTTTGGTGTATTTTAATACTCCGAAATTACCATCTCTTTTAAGGGTCTGAGCTGGTGGTGGAGCGGGTTAAGGCGTACCTGTTATGCCAGTTGCTGGAAGGCTTCTGTGCTGGCTAGGGTTCGAGTCTCCTGGTGGGAAAGTGTTCTAAAGTTGTATACTTAACTCTCGTGTTTAGAAGAGTTGTGCCTTAAGCATAGACACTGTGTCTTCCCATATTAAGAGGGACTTGATGAAATTAACGTCTAAATGACCCCTCACTTGCTCTTGGGAGGTGGTGATCTTTGGTGTATTTAAATACTCCGAAATTACCATCTCTTTTAAGGGTCTGAACTGGTGGTGGAGCGGGTTAAGGCGTACCTGTTATGCCAGTTGCTGGAAGGCTTCTGTGCTGGCTAGGGTTCGAGTTTCCTGGTGGGAAAGTGTTCTAAAGTTGTATACTTAACTCTCGTGTTTAGGAGAGTTGTGCCTTAAGCATAGACACTGTGTCTTCCCATATTAACAGGGACTTGATGAAATTAACATCTAAATGACCCCTCACTTGCTCTAGTGCTCTTGGGAGGTGGTGATCTTTGGTGTATTTAAATACTCCGAAATTATCATCTCTTTTAAGGGTCTGAGCTGGTGGTGGAACGGGTTAAGGCGTACCTGTTATGCCAGTTGCTGGAAGGCTTCTGTGCTAGCTAGGGTTCGAGTCTCCTGGTGGGAAAGTGTTCTAAAGTTGTATACTTAACTCTCGTGTTTAGGAGAGTTGTGCCTTAAGCATAGACACTGTGTCTTCCCATATTAACAGGGACTTGATGAAATTAACGTCTAAATGACCCCTCACTTGATCTTGGGAGGTGGTGATCTTTGGTGTATTTAAATACTCCGAAATTACCATCTCTTTTAAGGGTCTGAGCTGGTGGTGGAACGGGTTAAGGCGTACCTGTTATGCCAGTTGCTGGAAGGCTTCTGTGCTGGCTAGGGTTCGAGTGTCCTGGTGGGAAAGTGTTCTAAAGTTGTATACTTAACTCTCGTGTTTAGGAGAGTTGTGCCTTAAGCATAGACACTGTGTCTTCCCATATTAACAGGGACTTGATGAAATTAACGTCTAAATGACCCCTCACTTGCTCTAGTGCTCTTGGGAGGTGGTGATCTTTGGTGTATTTAAATACTCCGAAATTACCATCTCTTTTAAGGGTCTGAGCTGGTGGTGGAGCGGGTTAAGGCGTACCTGTTATGCCAGTTGCTGGAAGGCTTCTGTGCTAGCTAGGGTTCGAGTCTCCTGGTGAGAAAGTGTTCTAAAGTTGTATACTTAACTCTCGTGTTTAGGAGAGTTGTGCCTTAAGCATAGACACTGTGTCTTCCCATATTAACAGGGACTTGATGAAATTAATGTCTAAATGACCCCTCACTTGCTCTAGTGCTCTTGGGAGGTGGTGATCTTTGGTGTATTTAAATACTCCGAAATTACGATCTCTTTTAAGGGTCTGAGCTGGTGGTGGAGCGGGGTAAGGCGTACCTGTTATGCCAGTTGCTGGAAGGCTTCTGTGCTGGCTAGGGTTCGAGTCTCCTGGTGGGAAAGTGTTCTAAAGTTGTATACTTAACTCTCGTGTTTAGGAGAGTTGTGCCTTAAGCATAGACACTGTGTCTTCCCATATTAACAGGGACTTGATGAAATTAACGTCTAAATGACCCCTCACTTGCTCTAGTGCTCTTGGGAGGTGGTGATCTTTGGTGTATTTAAATACTCCGAAATTACCATCTCTTTTAAGGGTCTGAGCTGGTGGTGGAGCGGGTTAAGGCGTACCTGTTATGCCAGTTGCTGGAAGGCTTCTGTGCTGGCTAGGGTTCGAGTCTCCTGGTGGGAAAGTGTTCTAAAGTTGTACACTTAACTCTCGTGTTTAGGAGAGTTGTGCCTTAAGCATAGACACTGTGTCTTCCCATATTAACAGGGACTTGATGAAATTAACGTCTAAATGACCCCTCACTTGCTCTAGTGCTCTTGGGAGGTGGTGATCTTTGGTGTATTTAAATACTCCGAAATTACCATCTCTTTTAAGGGTCTGAGTTGGTGGTGGAGCGGGTTAAGGCGTACCTGTTATGCCAGTTGCTGGAAGGCTTCTGTGCTGGCTAGGGTTCGAGTCTCCTGGTGGGAAAGTGTTCTAAAGTTGTATACTTAACTCTCGTGTTTAGAAGAGTTGTGCCTTAAGCATAGACACTGTGTCTTCCCATATTAAGAGGGACTTGATGAAATTAACGTCTAAATGACCCCTCACTTGCTCTTGGGAGGTGGTGATCTTTGGTGTATTTAAATACTCCGAAATTACCATCTCTTTTAAGGGTCTGAACTGGTGGTGGAGCGGGTTAAGGCGTACCTGTTATGCCAGTTGCTGGAAGGCTTCTGTGCTGGCTAGGGTTCGAGTTTCCTGGTGGGAAAGTGTTCTAAAGTTGTATACTTAACTCTCGTGTTTAGGAGAGTTGTGCCTTAAGCATAGACACTGTGTCTTCCCATATTAACAGGGACTTGATGAAATTAACATCTAAATGACCCCTCACTTGCTCTAGTGCTCTTGGGAGGTGGTGATCTTTGGTGTATTTAAATACTCCGAAATTATCATCTCTTTTAAGGGTCTGAGCTGGTGGTGGAACGGGTTAAGGCGTACCTGTTATGCCAGTTGCTGGAAGGCTTCTGTGCTAGCTAGGGTTCGAGTGTCCTGGTGGGAAAGTGTTCTAAAGTTGTATACTTAACTCTCGTGTTTAGGAGAGTTGTGCCTTAAGCATAGACACTGTGTCTTCCCATATTAACAGGGACTTGATGAAATTAACGTCTAAATGACCCCTCACTTGATCTTGGGAGGTGGTGATCTTTGGTGTATTTAAATACTCCGAAATTACCATCTCTTTTAAGGGTCTGAGCTGGTGGTGGAACGGGTTAAGGCGTACCTGTTATGCCAGTTGCTGGAAGGCTTCTGTGCTGGCTAGGGTTCGAGTGTCCTGGTGGGAAAGTGTTCTAAAGTTGTATACTTAACTCTCGTGTTTAGGAGAGTTGTGCCTTAAGCATAGACACTGTGTCTTCCCATATTAACAGGGACTTGATGAAATTAACGTCTAAATGACCCCTCACTTGCTCTAGTGCTCTTGGGAGGTGGTGATCTTTGGTGTATTTAAATACTCCGAAATTACCATCTCTTTTAAGGGTCTGAGCTGGTGGTGGAGCGGGTTAAGGCGTACCTGTTATGCCAGTTGCAGGAAGGCTTCTGTGCTAGCTAGGGTTCGAGTCTCCTGGTGAGAAAGTGTTCTAAAGTTGTATACTTAACTCTCGTGTTTAGGAGAGTTGTGCCTTAAGCATAGACACTGTCTCTTCCCATATTAACAGGGACTTGATGGAATTAATGTCTAAATGACCCCTCACTTGCTCTAGTGCTCTTGGGAGGTGGTGATCTTTGGTGTATTTAAATACTCCGAATTACGATCTCTTTTAAGGGTCTGAGCTGGTGGTGGAGCGGGGTATGGCGTACCTGTTATGCCAGTTGCTGGAAGGCTTCTGTGCTGGCTAGGGTTCGAGTCTCCTGGTGGGAAAGTGTTCTAAAGTTGTATACTTAACTCTCGTGTTTAGGAGAGTTGTGCCTTAAGCATAGACACTGTGTCTTCCCATATTAACAGGGACTTGATGAAATTAACGTCTAAATGACCCCTCACTTGCTCTAGTGCTCTTGGGAGGTGGTGATCTTTGGTGTATTTAAATACTCCGAAATTACCATCTCTTTTAAGGGTCTGAGCTGGTGGTGGAGCGGGTTAAGGCGTACCTGTTATGCCAGTTGCTGGAAGGCTTCTGTGCTGGCTAGGGTTCGAGTCTCCTGGTGGGAAAGTGTTCTAAAGTTGTACACTTAACTCTCGTGTTTAGGAGAGTTGTGCCTTAAGCATAGACACTGTGTCTTCCCATATTAACAGGGACTTGATGAAATTACCGTCTAAATGACCCCTCACTTGCTCTAGTGCTCTTGGGAGGTGGTGATCTTTGGTGTATTTAAATACTCCGAAATTACCATCTCTTTTAAGGGTCTGAGTTGGTGGTGGAGCGGGTTAAGGCGTACCTGTTATGCCAGTTGCTGGAAGGCTTCTGTGCTGGCTAGGGTTCGAGTCTCCTGGTGGGAAAGTGTTCTAAAGTTGTATACTTAACTCTCGTGTTTAGGAGAGTTGTGCCTTAAGCATAGACACAGTGTCTTCCCATATTAACAGGGACTTGATGAAATTAACGTCTAAATGACCCCTCACTTGATCTTGGGAGGTGGTGATCTTTGGTGTATTTAAATACTCCGAAATTACCATCTCTTTTAAGGGTCTGAGCTGGTGGTGGAGCGGGTTAAGGCGTACCTGTTATGCCAGTTGCTGGAAGGCTTCTGTGCTGGCTAGGGTTCGAGTGTCCTGGTGGGAAAGTGTTCTAAAGTTGTATACTTAACTCTCGTGTTTAGGAGAGTTGTGCCTTAAGCATAGACACTGTGTATTCCCATATTAACAGGGACTTGATGAAATTAACGTCTAAATGACCCCTCACTTGCTCTAGTGCTCTTGGGAGGTGGTGATCTTTGGTGTATTTAAATACTCCGAAATTACCATCTCTTTTAAGGGTCTGAGCTGGTGGTGGAGCGGGTTAAGGCGTACCTGTTATGCCAGTTGCTGGAAGGCTTCTGTGCTGGCTAGGGTTCGAGTCTCCTGGTGAGAAAGTGTTCTAAAGTTGTATACTTAACTCTCGTGTTTAGGAGAGTTGTGCCTTATGCATAGACACTGTGTCTTCCCATATTAACAGGGACTTGATGAAATTAATGTCTAAATGACCCCTCACTTGCTCTAGTGCTCTTGGGAGGTGGTGATCTTTGGTGTATTTAAATACTCCGAAATTACGATCTCTTTTAAGGGTCTGAGCTGGTGGTGGAGCGGGTTAAGACGTACCTGTTATGCCAGTTGCTGGAAGGCTTCTGTGCTGGCTAGGGTTCGAGTCTCCTGGTGGGAAAGTGTTCTAAAGTTGTATACTTAACTTTCGTGTTTAGGAGAGTTGTGCCTTAAGCATAGACACTGTGTCTTCCCATATTAACAGGGACTTGATGAAATTGACGTCTAAATGACCCCTCACTTGCTCTAGTGCTCTTGGGAGGTGGTGATCTTTGGTTTATTTAAATACTCCGAAATTACCATCTCTTTTAAGGGTCTGAGCTGGTGGTGGAGCGGGTTAAGGCGTACCTGTTATGCCAGTTGCTGGAAGGCTTCTGTGCTGGCTAGGGTTCGAGTCTCCTGGTGGGAAAGTGTTCTAAAGTTGTATACTTAACTCTCGTGTTTAGGAGAGTTGTGCCTTAAGCATAGACACTGTGTCTTCCCATATTAACAGGGACTTGATGAAATTAACATCTAAATGACCCCTCACTTGCTCTAGTGCTCTTGGGAGGTTGTGATCTTTGGTGTATTTAAATACTCCGAAATTATCATCTCTTTTAAATGTCTGAGCTGGTGGTGGAGCGGGTTAAGGCGTACCTGTTATGCCAGTTGCTGGAAGGCTTCTGTGCTGGCTAGGGTTCGAGTCTCCTGGTGGGAAAGTGTTCTAAAGTTGTATACTTAACTCTCGTGTTTAGGAGAGTTGTGCCTTAAGCATAGACACTGTGTCTTCCCATATTAACAGGGACTTGATGAAATTAACGTCTAAATGACCCCTCACTTGATCTTGGGAGGTGGTGATCTTTGGTGTATTTAAATACTCCGAAATTACCATCTCTTTTAAGGGTCTGAGCTGGTGGTGGAGCGGGTTAAGGCGTACCTGTTATGCCAGTTGCTGGAAGGCTTCTGTGCTGGCTAGGGTTCGAGTGTCCTGGTGGGAAAGTGTTCTAAAGTTGTATACTTAACTCTCGTGTTTAGGAGAGTTGTGCCTTAAGCATAGACACTGTGTCTTCCCATATTAACAGGGACTTGATGAAATTAACGTCTAAATGACCCCTCACTTGCTCTAGTGCTCTTGGGAGGTGGTGATCTTTGGTGTATTTAAATACTCCGAAATTACCATCTCTTTTAAGGGTCTGAGCTGGTGGTGGAGCGGGTTAAGGCGTACCTTTTATGCCAGTTGCTGGAAGGCTTCTGTGCTGGCTAGGGTTCGAGTCTCCTGGTGAGAAAGTGTTCTAAAGTTGTATACTTAACTCTCGTGTTTAGGAGAGTTGTGCCTTAAGCATAGACACTGTGTCTTCCCATATTAACAGGGACTTGATGAAATTAATGTCTAAATGACCCCTCACTTGCTCTAGTGCTCTTGGGAGGTGGTGATCTTTGGTGTATTTAAATACTCCGAAATTACGATCTCTTTTTAGGGTCTGAGCTGGTGGGGGAGCGGGGTAAGGCGTACCTGTTTTGCCAGTTGCTGGAAGGCTTCTGTGCTGGCTAGGGTTCGAGTCTCCTGGTGGGAAAGTGTTCTAAAGTTGTATACTTAACTCTCGTGTTTAGGAGAGTTGTGCCTTAAGCATAGACACTGTGTCTTCCCATATTAACAGGGACTTGATGAAATTAACGTCTAAATGACCCCTCACTTGCTCTAGTGCTCTTGGGAGGTGGTGATCTTTGGTGTATTTAAATACTCTGAAATTACCATCTCTTTTAAGGGTCTGAGCTGGTGGTGGAGCGGGTTAAGGCGTACCTGTTATGCCAGTTGCTGGAAGGCTTCTGTGCTGGCTAGGGTTCGAGTCTCCTTGTGGGAAAGTGTTCTAAAGTTGTACACTTAACTCTCGTGTTTAGGAGAGTTGTGCCTTAAGCATAGACACTGTGTCTTCCCATATTAACACTTTCGCGCTCTCGGCGCTCAAAAAAAATCAATACCCTAGATGCTTTCGGCACTTCGCGCGCCTATGCGGTAAGACCGAAAAAGTGTACACTCTTTTGACTGTCCTGACAATAATTGAAGGCGCACGTATTTAAATTTGGTATCACTGTGTTCGCAATGAAATTGTCTATAAGAGCATACCTATAAAATGCCGCCCAAGCATAAGGAGTATCAACACCAAATAAAAAACTATGCAGATCACTCGCCGAGAGCGCCAAACAGCAACAAAATGTTTCCACTCTCTTAATGGTTGCGAAGCCTACAGTTGTCCTACATCGCTAATTTTGGTATCATTGGAATCGCAATAAAATTTTCTACACGGACATATGCATATGAATGTTTAATATAGGTAATTGCCCACCCGCAAGAGTGTGGGAAGTGGAGAGTAGTTAGCCGCGAGCGCACTGGCGAAAACACAGGGGGGAAATCATGCTTGGAAAGTTTATACATTTATACGTTTCCTGACCCTACTTTTCTATGTACGTATTTCTTTTTTATACCAATGTGTTCGCAATAAAATTTTCTATAAGATGAAATGTATAACTTTTGTACAAAGCATGTGTAAGAGAAGCGCCAAATATAGAACCACGTCGCTCAGTATGCGTTCACGGCAGAAACGAACGCATTGTTTTCGTTCGTTTGATGTTTCTCATGTTTATACTTGTTGAAACATTTTATAATTTGTATGACAGTGATCGCAGTAAAATTCCCTACACGGACATATACATAACACATACAAATATTTCCCACGTGTTGGATATATCAACGGCTAAAGGGAACCCACTGCCACACGACCGCCACACCCAGAGCCACACCCTCCACACTCCCAAACATACTTTGTGTTTTTTTTTTTACTCATAGAAGTTTATGTGATATAATATTCATTCTGGTACCAAAAAATTCGCAAATAAATTCTCTACAAAACGTATATAATACAACTTCTTATAGATGATAAAAAATTCCAAATAGGTGTACTTACCCTGTCTATGTTGATTGAAGATCAACAGTTGAGCATTTTTTCTTCACTCCACCATCTTCAGGCTTCTGATCCTGAAGTTGCTCATCTGATGTTTCTTAGGTGGAGTGAAGCTGTTGCCGGTGGTTATTTTTTCTCCACCCAAAATATCTTTCTTCGGTGGTACCTTGTGTAGCAAGGCGCAGCGCACAGTGCCACATCACAAGTTTTACATCCATATATCACGTCCCTCCTTTTGCCAGACTTGTAACAAACACGGCATCTTTTTTTTTTTAGCCAAGTGCACGAGTTCATGCGTCAACTTGTAGTTGAGACGTTGTTCTGAATCTATAATTCTTGTATTTTTTGGATTCACTGGAAGAATATTGTCTTCTACGGGAACCACCAAACTTGTAGTAGAATCTTCTATGAAATCAGAAACATCAAGTGGTTCTATGTCCTCAATGTCCATTTCAGAATTTGTGGTTGATGAGTGGGCTTTAGGTGTTGAGGTGAACAGAGGACGCCTCGCACCAGATGGCCCGGGTGTTGAAACTGCCGCGTCAGCAGGAGGAGCTGCGCTGGCATCTATGTCGGGAACATGTGGTATACTTGTTGTTGTTGGCCATTCCTTGCTGTTCCACGCCAATAAGGCTTTTACCTTTACTCTCAATAAGGGAGAACGGGAATTTCATGGAGAACAATCTGAGAGTATCCCCATCCATTTCGGTTAAAAAATTGAATTTATAGAAATATTTTTTCGATTGACGAGAAAAGTAGGCAGTTATGCGGAATCGTAAGAAAAACCAGTGACGAGTTATCTCTACTCGAAAGCGCGAAAGTGTTAACAGGGACTTGATGAAATTAACGTCTAAATGACCCCTCATTTGCTCTAGTGCTCTTGGGAGGTGGTGATCTTTGGTGTATTTAAATACTCCGAAATTACCATCTCTTTTAAGGGTCTGAGTTGGTGGTGGAGCGGGTTAAGGCGTACCTGTTATGCCAGTTGCTGGAAGGCTTCTGTGCTGCCTAGGGTTCGAGTCTCCTGGTGGGAAAGTGTTCTAAAGTTGTATACTTAACTCTCGTGTTTAGGAGAGTTGTGCCTTAAGCATAGACACTGTGTCTTCCCATATTAACAGGGACTGGATGAAATTAACGTCTAAATGACCCCTCACTTGCTCTAGTGCTCTTGGGAGGTGGTGATCTTTGGTGTATTTAAATACTCCGAAATTACCATCTCTTTTAAGGGTCTGAGCTGGTGGTGGAGCGGGTTAAGGCGTACCTGTTATGCCAGTTGCTGGAAGGCTTCTGTGCTGGCTAGGGTTCGAGTCTAGTGGTGGGAAAGTGTTCTAAAGTTGTATACTTAACTCTCGTGTTTAGGAGAGTTGTGCCTTAAGCATAGACACTGTGTCTTCCCATATTAACAGGGACTTGATGAAATTAACGTCTAAATGACCCCTCACTTGCTCTAGTGCTCTTGGGAGGTGGTGATCTTTGGTGTATTTAAATACTCCGAAATTACCATCTCTTTTAAGGGTCTGAGCTGGTGGTGGAGCGGGTTAAGGCGTACCTGTTATGCCAGTTGCTGGAAGGCTTCTGTGCTGGCTAGGGTTCGAGTCTCCTGGTGGGAAAGTGTTCTAAAGTTGTATACTTAACTCTCGTGTTTAGGAGAGTTGTGCCTTAAGCATAGACACTGTGTCTTCCCATATTAACAGGGACTTGATGAAATTAACGTCTAAATGACCCCTCACTTGCTCTAGTGCTCTTGAGAGGTGGTGATCTTTGGTGTATTTAAATACTCCGAAATTACCATCTCTTTTAAGGGTCTGAGCTGGTGGTGGAGCGGGTTAAGGCGTACCTGTTATTCCAGTTGCTGGAAGGCTTCTGTGCTGGCTAGGGTTCGAGTCTCCTGGTGGGAAAGTGTTCTAAAGTTGTATACTTAACTCTCGTGTTTAGGAGAGTTGTGCCTTAAGCATAGACACTGTGTCTTCCCATATTAACAGGGACTTGATGAAATTAACGTCTAAATGACCCCTCACTTGCTCTAGTGCTCTTGGGAGGTGGTGATCTTTGGTGTATTTAAATACTCCGAAATTACCATCTCTTTTAAGGGTCTGAGCTGGTGGTGGAGCGGGTTAAGGCGTACCTGTTATGCCAGTTGCTGGAAGGCTTCTGTGCTGGCTAGGGTTCGAGTCTCCTGGTGGGAAAGTGTTCTAAAGTTGTATACTTAACTCTCGTGTTTAGGAGAGTTGTGCCTTAAGCATAGACACTGTGTCTTCCCATATTAACAGGGACTTGATGAAATTAACGTCTAAATGACCCCTCACTTGCTCTAGTGCTCTTGGGAGGTGGTGATCTTTGGTGTATTTAAATACTCCGAAATTACCATCTCTTTTAAGGGTCTGAGCTGGTGGTGGAGCGGGTTAAGGCGTACCTGTTATGCCAGTTGCTGGAAGGCTTCTGTGCTGGCTAGGGTTCGAGTCTCCTGGTGGGAAAGTGTTCTAAAGTTGTATACTTAACTCTCGTGTTTAGGAGAGTTGTGCCTTAAGCATAGACACTGTGTCTTCCCATATTAACAGGGACTTGATGAAATTAACGTCTAAATGACCCCTCACTTGATCTTGGGAGGTGGTGATCTTTGGTGTATTTAAATACTCCGAAATTACCATCTCTTTTAAGGGTCTGAGCTGGTGGTGGAGCGGGTTAAGGCGTACCTGTTATGCCAGTTGCTGGAAGGCTTCTGTGCTGGCTAGGGTTCGAGTGTCCTGGTGGGAAAGTGTTCTAAAGTTGTATACTTAACTCTCGTGTTTAGGAGAGTTGTGCCTTAAGCATAGACACTGTGTCTTCCATATTAACAGGGACTTGATGAAATTAATGTCTAAATGACCCCTCACTTGCTCTAGTGCTCTTGGGAGGTGGTGATCTTTGGTGTATTTAAATACTCCGAAATTACGATCTCTTTTAAGGGTCTGAGCTGGTGGTGGAGCGGGTTAAGGCGTACCTGTTATGCCAGTTGCTGGAAGGCTTCTGTGCTGGCTAGGGTTCGAGTCTCCTGGTGGGAAAGTGTTCTAAAGTTGTATACTTAACTCTCGTGTTTAGGAGAGTTGTGCCTTAAGCATAGACACTGTGTCTTCCCATATTAACAGGGACTTGATGAAATTAACGTCTAAATGACCCCTCACTTGCTCTAGTGCTCTTGGGAGGTGGTGATCTTTGGTGTATTTAAATACTCCGAAATTACCATCTCTTTTAAGGGTCTGAGCTGGTGGTGGAGCAGGGTTAAGGCGTACCTGTTATGCCAGTTGCTGGAAGGCTTCTGTGCTGGCCTAGGGTTCGAGTCTCCTGGTGGGAAAGTGTTCTAAAGTTGTATACTTAACTCTCGTGTTTAGGAGAGTTGTGCCTTAAGCATAGACACTGTGTCTTCCCATATTAACAGGGACTTGATGAAATTAACGTCTAAATGACCCCTCACTTGATCTTGGGAGGTGGTGATCTTTGGTGTATTTAAATACTCCGAAATTACCATCTCTTTTAAGGGTCTGAGCTGGTGGTGGAGCGGGTTAAGGCGTACCTGTTATGCCAGTTGCTGGAAGGCTTCTGTGCTGGCTAGGGTTCGAGTGTCCTGGTGGGAAAGTGTTCTAAAGTTGTATACTTAACTCTCGTGTTTAGGAGAGTTGTGCCTTAAGCATAGACACTGTGTCTTCCCATATTAACAGGGACTTGATGAAATTAACGTCTAAATGACCCCTCACTTGCTCTAGTGCTCTTGGGAGGTGGTGATCTTTGGTGTATTTAAATACTCCGAAATTACCATCTCTTTTAAGGGTCTGAGCTGGTGGTGGAGCGGGTTAAGGCGTACCTGTTATGCCAGTTGCTGGAAGGCTTCTGTGCTGGCTAGGGTTCGAGTCTCCTGGTGAGAAAGTGTTCTAAAGTTGTATACTTAACTCTCGTGTTTAGGAGAGTTGTGCCTTAAGCATAGACACTGTGTCTTCCCATATTAACAGGGACTTGATGAAATTAATGTCTAAATGACCCCTCACTTGCTCTAGTGCTCTTGGGAGGTGGTGATCTTTGGTGTATTTAAATACTCCGAAATTACCATCTCTTTTAAGGGTCTGAGCTGGTGGTGGAGCGGGTTAAGGCGTACCTGTTATGCCAGTTGCTGGAAGGCTTCTGTGCTGGCTAGGGTTCGAGTCTCCTGGTGGGAAAGTGTTCTAAAGTTGTATACTTAACTCTCGTGTTTAGGAGAGTTGTGCCTTAAGCATAGACACTGTGTCTTCCCATATTAACAGGGACTTGATGAAATTAACGTCTAAATGACCCCTCACTTGATCTTGGGAGGTGGTGATCTTTGGTGTATTTAAATACTCCGAAATTACCATCTCTTTTAAGGGTCTGAGCTGGTGGTGGAGCGGGTTAAGGCGTACCTGTTATGCCAGTTGCTGGAAGGCTTCTGTGCTGGCTAGGGTTCGAGTGTCCTGGTGGGAAAGTGTTCTAAAGTTGTATACTTAACTCTCGTGTTTAGGAGAGTTGTGCCTTAAGCATAGACACTGTGTCTTCCCATATTAACAGGGACTTGATGAAATTAACGTCTAAATGACCCCTCACTTGCTCTAGTGCTCTTGGGAGGTGGTGATCTTTGGTGTATTTAAATACTCCGAAATTACCATCTCTTTTAAGGGTCTGAGCTGGTGGTGGAGCGGGTTAAGGCGTACCTGTTATGCCAGTTGCTGGAAGGCTTCTGTGCTGGCTAGGGTTCGAGTCTCCTGGTGAGAAAGTGTTCTAAAGTTGTATACTTAACTCTCGTGTTTAGGAGAGTTGTGCCTTAAGCATAGACACTGTGTCTTCCCATATTAACAGGGACTTGATGAAATTAATGTCTAAATGACCCCTCACTTGCTCTAGTGCTCTTGGGAGGTGGTGATCTTTGGTGTATTTAAATACTCCGAAATTACGATCTCTTTTAAGGGTCTGAGCTGGTGGTGGAGCGGGGTAAGGCGTACCTGTTATGCCAGTTGCTGGAAGGCTTCTGTGCTGGCTAGGGTTCGAGTCTCCTGGTGGGAAAGTGTTCTAAAGTTGTATACTTAACTCTCGTGTTTAGGAGAGTTGTGCCTTAAGCATAGACACTGTGTCTTCCCATATTAACAGGGACTTGATGAAATTAACGTCTAAATGACCCCTCACTTGCTCTAGTGCTCTTGGGAGGTGGTGATCTTTGGTGTATTTTAATACTCCGAAATTACCATCTCTTTTAAGAGTCTGAGTTGGTGGTGGAGCAGGTTAAGGCGTACCTGTTATGCCAGTTGCTGGAAGGCTTCTGTGCTGCCTAGGGTTCGAGTCTCCTGGTGGGAAAGTGTTCTAAAGTTGTATACTTAACTCTCGTGTTTAGGAGAGTTGTGCCTTAAGCATAGACACTGTGTCTTCCCATATTAACAGGGACTTGATGAAATTAACGTCTAAATGACCCCTCACTTGATCTTGGGAGGTGGTGATCTTTGGTGTATTTAAATACACCGAAATTACCATCTCTTTTAAGGGTCTGAGCTGGTGGTGGAGCGGGTTAAGGCGTACCTGTTATGCCAGTTGCTGGAAGGCTTCTGTGCTGGCTAGGGTTCGAGTGTCCTGGTGGGAAAGTGTTCTAAAGTTGTATACCTAACTCTCGTGTTTAGGAGAGTTGTGCCTTAAGCATAGACACTGTGTCTTCCCATATTAACAGGGACTTGATGAAATTAACGTCTAAATGACCCCTCACTTGCTCTAGTGCTCTTGGGAGGTGGTAATCTTTGGTGTATTTAAATACTCCGAAATTACCATCTCTTTTAAGGGTCTGAGCTGGTGGTGGAGCGGGTTAAGGCGTACCTGTTATGCCAGTTGCTGGAAGGCTTCTGTGCTGGCTAGGGTTCGAGTCTCCTGGTGAGAAAGTGTTCTAAAGTTGTATACTTAACTCTCGTGTTTAGGAGAGTTGTGCCTTAAGCATAGACACTGTGTCTTCCCATATTAACAGGGACTTGATGAAATTAATGTCTAAATGACCCCTCACTTGCTCTAGTGCTCTTGGGAGGTGGTGATCTTTGGTGTATTTAAATACTCCGAAATTACGATCTCTTTTAAGGGTCTGAGCTGGTGGTGGAGCGGGGTAAGGCGTACCTGTTATGCCAGTTGCTGGAAGGCTTCTGTGCTGGCTAGGGTTCGAGTCTCCTGGTGGGAAAGTGTTCTAAAGTTGTATACTTAACTCTCGTGTTTAGGAGAGTTGTGCCTTAAGCATAGACACTGTGTCTTCCCATATTAACAGGGACTTGATGAAATTAACGTCTAAATGACCCCTCACTTGCTCTAGTGCTCTTGGGAGGTGGTGATCTTTGGTGTATTTTAATACTCCGAAATTACCATCTCTTTTAAGAGTCTGAGTTGGTGGTGGAGCAGGTTAAGGCGTACCTGTTATGCCAGTTGCTGGAAGGCTTCTGTGCTGCCTAGGGTTCGAGTCTCCTGGTGGGAAAGTGTTCTAAAGTTGTATACTTAACTCTCGTGTTTAGGAGAGTTGTGCCTTAAGCATAGACACTGTGTCTTCCCATATTAACAGGGACTTGATGAAATTAACGTCTAAATGACCCCTCACTTGATCTTGGGAGGTGGTGATCTTTGGTGTATTTAAATACACCGAAATTACCATCTCTTTTAAGGGTCTGAGCTGGTGGTGGAGCGGGTTAAGGCGTACCTGTTATGCCAGTTGCTGGAAGGCTTCTGTGCTGGCTAGGGTTCGAGTGTCCTGGTGGGAAAGTGTTCTAAAGTTGTATACCTAACTCTCGTGTTTAGGAGAGTTGTGCCTTAAGCATAGACACTGTGTCTTCCCATATTAACAGGGACTTGATGAAATTAACGTCTAAATGACCCCTCACTTGCTCTAGTGCTCTTGGGAGGTGGTAATCTTTGGTGTATTTAAATACTCCGAAATTACCATCTCTTTTAAGGGTCTGAGCTGGTGGTGGAGCGGGTTAAGGCGTACCTGTTATGCCAGTTGCTGGAAGGCTTCTGTGCTGGCTAGGGTTCGAGTCTCCTGGTGAGAAAGTGTTCTAAAGTTGTATACTTAACTCTCGTGTTTAGGAGAGTTGTGCCTTAAGCATAGACACTGTGTCTTCCCATATTAACAGGGACTTGATGAAATTAATGTCTAAATGACCCCTCACTTGCTCTAGTGCTCTTGGGAGGTGGTGATCTTTGGTGTATTTAAATACTCCGAAATTACCATCTCTTTTAAGGGTCTGAGCTGGTGGTGGAGCGGGTTAAGGCGTACCTGTTATGCCAGTTGCTGGAAGGCTTCTGTGCTGGCTAGGGTTCGAGTCTCCTGGTGGGAAAGTGTTCTAAAGTTGTATACTTAACTCTCGTGTTTAGGAGAGTTGTGCCTTAAGCATAGACACTGTGTCTTCCCATATTAACAGGGACTTGATGAAATTAACGTCTAAATGACCTCTCACTTGATCTTGGGAGGTGGTGATCTTTGGTGTATTTAAATACTCCGAAATTACCATCTCTTTTAAGGGTCTGAGCTGGTGGTGGAGCGGGTTAAGGCGTACCTGTTATGCCAGTTGCTGGAAGGCTTCTGTGCTGGCTAGGGTTCGAGTGTCCTGGTGGGAAAGTGTTCTAAAGTTGTATACTTAACTCTCGTGTTTAGGAGAGTTGTGCCTTAAGCATAGACACTGTGTCTTCCCATATTAACAGGGACTTGATGAAATTAACGTCTAAATGACCCCTCACTTGCTCTAGTGCTCTTGGGAGGTGGTGATCTTTGGTGTATTTAAATACTCCGAAATTACCATCTCTTTTAAGGGTCTGAGCTGGTGGTGGAGCGGGTTAAGGCGTACCTGTTATGCCAGTTGCTGGAAGGCTTCTGTGCTGGCTAGGGTTCGAGTCTCCTGGTGAGAAAGTGTTCTAAAGTTGTATACTTAACTCTCGTGTTTAGGAGAGTTGTGCCTTAAGCATAGACACTGTGTCTTCCCATATTAACAGGGACTTGATGAAATTAATGTCTAAATGACCCCTCACTTGCTCTAGTGCTCTTGGGAGGTGGTGATCTTTGGTGTATTTAAATACTCCGAAATTACGATCTCTTTTAAGGGTCTGAGCTGGTGGTGGAGCGGGGTAAGGCGTACCTGTTATGCCAGTTGCTGGAAGGCTTCTGTGCTGGCTAGGGTTCGAGTCTCCTGGTGGGAAAGTGTTCTAAAGTTGTATACTTAACTCTCGTGTTTAGGAGAGTTGTGCCTTAAGCATAGACACTGTGTCTTCCCATATTAACAGGGACTTGATGAAATTAACGTCTAAATGACCCCTCACTTGCTCTAGTGCTCTTGGGAGGTGGTGATCTTTGGTGTATTTTAATACTCCGAAATTACCATCTCTTTTAAGAGTCTGAGTTGGTGGTGGAGCAGGTTAAGGCGTACCTGTTATGCCAGTTGCTGGAAGGCTTCTGTGCTGCCTAGGGTTCGAGTCTCCTAGTGGGAAAGTGTTCTAAAGTTGTATACTTAACTCTCGTGTTTAGGAGAGTTGTGCCTTAAGCATAGACACTGTGTCTTCCCATATTAACAGGGACTTGATGAAATTAACGTCTAAATGACCCCTCACTTGATCTTGGGAGGTGGTGATCTTTGGTGTATTTAAATACACCGAAATTACCATCTCTTTTAAGGGTCTGAGCTGGTGGTGGAGCGGGTTAAGGCGTACCTGTTATGCCAGTTGCTGGAAGGCTTCTGTGCTGGCTAGGGTTCGAGTGTCCTGGTGGGAAAGTGTTCTAAAGTTGTATACCTAACTCTCGTGTTTAGGAGAGTTGTGCCTTAAGCATAGACACTGTGTCTTCCCATATTAACAGGGACTTGATGAAATTAACGTCTAAATGACCCCTCATCTTGCTCTAGTGCTCTTGGGAGGTGGTAATCTTTGGTGTATTTAAATACTCCGAAATTACCATCTCTTTTAAGGGTCTGAGCTGGTGGTGGAGCGGGTTAAGGCGTACCTGTTATGCCAGTTGCTGGAAGGCTTCTGTGCTGGCTAGGGTTCGAGTCTCCTGGTGAGAAAGTGTTCTAAAGTTGTATACTTAACTCTCGTGTTTAGGAGAGTTGTGCCTTAAGCATAGACACTGTGTCTTCCCATATTAACAGGGACTTGATGAAATTAATGTCTAAATGACCCCTCACTTGCTCTAGTGCTCTTGGGAGGTGGTGATCTTTGGTGTATTTAAATACTCCGAAATTACCATCTCTTTTAAGGGTCTGAGCTGGTGGTGGAGCGGGTTAAGGCGTACCTGTTATGCCAGTTGCTGGAAGGCTTCTGTGCTGGCTAGGGTTCGAGTCTCCTGGTGGGAAAGTGTTCTAAAGTTGTATACTTAACTCTCGTGTTTAGAAGAGTTGTGCCTTAAGCATAGACACTGTGTCTTCCCATATTAAGAGGGACTTGATGAAATTAACGTCTAAATGACCCGTCACTTGCTCTTGGGAGGTGGTGATCTTTGGTGTATTTAAATACTCCGAAATTACCATCTCTTTTAAGGGTCTGAGCTGGTGGTGGAGCGGGTTAAGGCGTACCTGTTATGCCAGTTGCTGGAAGGCTTCTGTGCTGGCTAGGGTTCGAGTCTCCTGGTGGGAAAGTGTTCTAAAGTTGTATACTTAACTCTCGCGTTTAGGAGAGTTGTGCCTTAAGCATAGACACTGTGTCTTCCCATATTAACAGGGACTTGATGAAATTAACATCTAAATGACCCCTCACTTGCTCTAGTGCTCTTGGGAGGTGGTGATCTTTGGTGTATTTAAATACTCCGAAATTATCATCTCTTTTAAGGGTCTGAGCTGGTGGTGGAGCGAGTTAAGGCGTACCTGTTATGCCAGTTGCTGGAAGGCTTCTGTGCTGGCTAGGGTTCGAGTCTCCTGGTGGGAAAGTGTTCTAAAGTTGTATACTTAACTCTCGTGTTTAGGAGAGTTGTGCCTTAGGCATAGACACTGTGTCTTCCCATATTAACAGGGACTTGATGAAATTAACGTCTAAATGACCCCTCACTTGCTCTTGGGAGGTGGTGATCTTTGGTGTATTTAAATACTCCGAAATTACCATCTCTTTTAAGGGTCTGAGCTGGTGATGGAGCGGGTTAAGGCGTACCTGTTATGCCAGTTGCTGGAAGGCTTCTGTGCTGGCTAGGGTTCGAGTCTCCTGGTGAGAAAGTGTTCTAAAGTTGTATACTTAACTCTCGTGTTTAGGAGAGTTGTGCCTTAAGCATAGACACTGTGTCTTCCCATATTAACAGGGACTTGATGAAATTAATGTCTAAATGACCCCTCACTTGCTCTAGTGCTCTTGGGAGGTGGTGATCTTTGGTGTATTTAAATACTCCGAAATTACGATCTCTTTTAAGGGTCTGAGCTGGTGGTGGAGCGGGGTAAGGCGTACCTGTTATGCCAGTTGCTGGAAGGCTTCTGTGCTGGCTAGGGTTCGAGTCTCCTGGTGGGAAAGTGCTCTAAAGTTGTATACTTAACTCTCGTGTTTAGGAGAGTTGTGCCTTAAGCATAGACACTGTGTCTTCCCATATTAACAGGGACTTGATGAAATTAACGTCTAAATGACCCCTCACTTGCTCAAGTGCTCTTGGGAGGTGGTGATCTTTGGTGTATTTAAATACTCCGAAATTACCATCTCTTTTAAGGGTCTGAGCTGGTGGTGGAGCGGGTTAAGGCGTACCTGTTATGCCAGTTGCTGGAAGGCTTCTGTGCTGGCTAGGGTTCGAGTCTCCTGGTGGGAAAGTGTTCTAAAGTTGTATACTTAACTCTCGTGTTTAGGAGAGTTGTGCCTTAAGCATAGACACTGTGTCTTCCCATATTAACAGGGACTTGATGAAATTAATGTCTAAATGACCCCTCACTTGCTCTAGTGCTCTTGGGAGGTGGTGATCTTTGGTGTATTTAAATACTCCGAAATTACCATCTCTTTTAAGGGTCTGAGCTGGTGGTGGAGCGGGTTAAGGCGTACCTGTTATGCCAGTTGCTGGAAGGCTTCTGTGCTGGCTAGGGTTCGAGTCTCCTGGTGGGAAAGTGTTCTAAAGTTGTATACTTAACTCTCGTGTTTAGAAGAGTTGTGCCTTAAGCATAGACACTGTGTCTTCCCATATTAAGAGGGACTTGATGAAATTAACGTCTAAATGACCCCTCACTTGCTCTTGGGAGGTGGTGATCTTTGGTGTATTTAAATACTCCGAAATTACCATCTCTTTTAAGGGTCTGAGCTGGTGGTGGAGCGGGTTAAGGCGTACCTGTTATGCCAGTTGCTGGAAGGCTTCTGTGCTGGCTAGGGTTCGAGTCTCCTGGTGGGAAAGTGTTCTAAAGTTGTATACTTAACTCTCGCGTTTAGGAGAGTTGTGCCTTAAGCATAGACACTGTGTCTTCCCATATTAACAGGGACTTGATGAAATTAACATCTAAATGACCCCTCACTTGCTCTAGTGCTCTTGGGAGGTGGTGATCTTTGGTGTATTTAAATACTCCGAAATTATCATCTCTTTTAAGGGTCTGAGCTGGTGGTGGAGCGAGTTAAGGCGTACCTGTTATGCCAGTTGCTGGAAGGCTTCTGTGCTGGCTAGGGTTCGAGTCTCCTGGTGGGAAAGTGTTCTAAAGTTGTATACTTAACTCTCGTGTTTAGGAGAGTTGTGCCTTAGGCATAGACACTGTGTCTTCCCATATTAACAGGGACTTGATGAAATTATCGTCTAAATAACCCCTCACTTGCTCTTGGGAGGTGGTGATCTTTGGTGTATTTAAATACTCCGAAATTACCATCTCTTTTAAGGGTCTGAGCTGGTGGTGGAGCGGGTTAAGGCGTACCTGTTATGCCAGTTGCTGGAAGGCTTCTGTGCTGGCTAGGGTTCGAGTCTCCTGGTGAGAAAGTGTTCTAAAGTTGTATACTTAACTCTCGTGTTTAGGAGAGTTGTGCCTTAAGCATAGACACTGTGTCTTCCCATATTAACAGGGACTTGATGAAATTAATGTCTAAATGACCCCTCACTTGCTCTAGTGCTCTTGGGAGGTGGTGATCTTTGGTGTATTTAAATACTCCGAAATTACGATCTCTTTTAAGGGTCTGAGCTGGTGGTGGAGCGGGGTAAGGCGTACCTGTTATGCCAGTTGCTGGAAGGCTTCTGTGCTGGCTAGGGTTCGAGTCTCCTGGTGGGAAAGTGCTCTAAAGTTGTATACTTAACTCTCGTGTTTAGGAGAGTTGTGCCTTAAGCATAGACACTGTGTCTTCCCATATTAACAGGGACTTGATGAAATTAACGTCTAAATGACCCCTCACTTGCTCAAGTGCTCTTGGGAGGTGGTGATCTTTGGTGTATTTAAATACTCCGAAATTACCATCTCTTTTAAGGGTCTGAGCTGGTGGTGGAGCGGGTTAAGGCGTACCTGTTATGCCAGTTGCTGGAAGGCTTCTGTGCTGGCTAGGGTTCGAGTCTCCTGGTGGGAAAGTGTTCTAAAGTTGTATACTTAACTCTCGCGTTTAGGAGAGTTGTGCCTTAAGCATAGACACTGTGTCTTCCCATATTAACAGGGACTTGATGAAATTAACATCTAAATGACCCCTCACTTGCTCTAGTGCTCTTGGGAGGTGGTGATCTTTGGTGTATTTAAATACTCCGAAATTATCATCTCTTTGAAGGGTCTGAGCTGGTGGTGGAGCGAGTTAAGGCGTACCTGTTATGCCAGTTGCTGGAAGGCTTCTGTGCTGGCTAGGGTTCGAGTCTCCTGGTGGGAAAGTGTTCTAAAGTTGTATACTTAACTCTCGTGTTTAGGAGAGTTGTGCCTTAGGCATAGACACTGTGTCTTCCCATATTAACAGGGACTTGATGAAATTAACGTCTAAATGACCCCTCACTTGCTCTTGGGAGGTGGTGATCTTTGGTGTATTTAAATACTCCGAAATTACCATCTCTTTTAAGGGTCTGAGCTGGTGGTGGAGCGGGGTAAGGCGTACCTGTTATGCCAGTTGCTGGAAGGCTTCTGTGCTGGCTAGGGTTCGAGTCTCCTGGTGGGAAAGTGCTCTAAAGTTGTATACTTAACTCTCGTGTTTAGGAGAGTTGTGCCTTAAGCATAGACACTGTGTCTTCCCATATTAACAGGGACTTGATGAAATTAACGTCTAAATGACCCCTCACTTGCTCAAGTGCTCTTGGGAGGTGGTGATCTTTGGTGTATTTAAATACTCCGAAATTACCATCTCTTTTAAGGGTCTGAGCTGGTGGTGGAGCGGGTTAAGGCGTACCTGTTATGCCAGTTGCTGGAAGGCTTCTGTGCTGGCTAGGGTTCGAGTCTCCTGGTGGGAAAGTGTTCTAAAGTTGTATACTTAACTCTCGTGTTTAGGAGAGTTGTGCCTTAAGCATAGACACTGTGTCTTCCCATATTAACAGGGACTTGATGAAATTAATGTCTAAATGACCCCTCACTTGCTCTAGTGCTCTTGGGAGGTGGTGATCTTTGGTGTATTTAAATACTCCGAAATTACCATCTCTTTTAAGGGTCTGAGCTGGTGGTGGAGCGGGTTAAGGCGTACCTGTTATGCCAGTTGCTGGAAGGCTTCTGTGCTGGCTAGGGTTCGAGTCTCCTGGTGGGAAAGTGTTCTAAAGTTGTATACTTAACTCTCGTGTTTAGAAGAGTTGTGCCTTAAGCATAGACACTGTGTCTTCCCATATTAAGAGGGACTTGATGAAATTAACGTCTAAATGACCCCTCACTTGCTCTTGGGAGGTGGTGATCTTTGGTGTATTTAAATACTCCGAAATTACCATCTCTTTTAAGGGTCTGAGCTGGTGGTGGAGCGGGTTAAGGCGTACCTGTTATGCCAGTTGCTGGAAGGCTTCTGTGCTGGCTAGGGTTCGAGTCTCCTGGTGGGAAAGTGTTCTAAAGTTGTATACTTAACTCTCGCGTTTAGGAGAGTTGTGCCTTAAGCATAGACACTGTGTCTTCCCATATTAACAGGGACTTGATGAAATTAACATCTAAATGACCCCTCACTTGCTCTAGTGCTCTTGGGAGGTGGTGATCTTTGGTGTATTTAAATACTCCGAAATTATCATCTCTTTTAAGGGTCTGAGCTGGTGGTGGAGCGAGTTAAGGCGTACCTGTTATGCCAGTTGCTGGAAGGCTTCTGTGCTGGCTAGGGTTCGAGTCTCCTGGTGGGAAAGTGTTCTAAAGTTGTATACTTAACTCTCGTGTTTAGGAGAGTTGTGCCTTAGGCATAGACACTGTGTCTTCCCATATTAACAGGGACTTGATGAAATTATCGTCTAAATAACCCCTCACTTGCTCTTGGGAGGTGGTGATCTTTGGTGTATTTAAATACTCCGAAATTACCATCTCTTTTAAGGGTCTGAGCTGGTGGTGGAGCGGGTTAAGGCGTACCTGTTATGCCAGTTGCTGGAAGGCTTCTGTGCTGGCTAGGGTTCGAGTCTCCTGGTGAGAAAGTGTTCTAAAGTTGTATACTTAACTCTCGTGTTTAGGAGAGTTGTGCCTTAAGCATAGACACTGTGTCTTCCCATATTAACAGGGACTTGATGAAATTAATGTCTAAATGACCCCTCACTTGCTCTAGTGCTCTTGGGAGGTGGTGATCTTTGGTGTATTTAAATACTCCGAAATTACGATCTCTTTTAAGGGTTTGAGCTGGTGGTGGAGCGGGGTAAGGCGTACCTGTTATGCCAGTTGCTGGAAGGCTTCTGTGCTGGCTAGGGTTCGAGTCTCCTGGTGGGAAAGTGCTCTAAAGTTGTATACTTAACTCTCGTGTTTAGGAGAGTTGTGCCTTAAGCATAGACACTGTGTCTTCCCATATTAACAGGGACTTGATGAAATTAACGTCTAAATGACCCCTCACTTGCTCAAGTGCTCTTGGGAGGTGGTGATCTTTGGTGTATTTAAATACTCCGAAATTACCATCTCTTTTAAGGGTCTGAGCTGGTGGTGGAGCGGGATAAGGCGTACCTGTTATGCCAGTTGCTGGAAGGCTTCTGTGCTGGCTAGGGTTCGAGTCTCCTGGTGGGAAAGTGTTCTAAAGTTGTATACTTAACTCTCGTGTTTAGGAGAGTTGTGCCTTAAGCATAGACACTGTGTCTTCCCATATTAAGAGGGACTTGATGAAATTAACGTCTAAATGACCCCTCACTTGCTCTTGGGAGGTGGTGATCTTTGGTGTATTTAAATACTCCGAAATTACCATCTCTTTTAAGGGTCTGAGCTGGTGGTGGAGCGGGTTAAGGCGTACCTTTTATGCCAGTTGCTGGAAGGCTTCTGTGCTGGCTAGGGTTCGAGTCTCCTGGTGGGAAAGTGTTCTAAAGTTGTATACTTAACTCTCGCGTTTAGGAGAGTTGTGCCTTAAGCATAGACACTGTGTCTTCCCATATTAACAGGGACTTGATGAAATTAACATCTAAATGACCCCTCACTTGCTCTAGTGCTCTTGGGAGGTGGTGATCTTTGGTGTATTTAAATACTCCGAAATTATCATCTCTTTTAAGGGTCTGAGCTGGTGGTGGAGCGAGTTAAGGCGTACCTGTTATGCCAGTTGCTGGAAGGCTTCTGTGCTGGCTAGGGTTCGAGTCTCCTGGTGGGAAAGTGTTCTAAAGTTGTATACTTAACTCTCGTGTTTAGGAGAGTTGTGCCTTAGGCATAGACACTGTGTCTTCCCATATTAACAGGGACTTGATGAAATTAACGTCTAAATGACCCCTCACTTGCTCTTGGGAGGTGGTGATCTTTGGTGTATTTAAATACTCCGAAATTACCATCTCTTTTAAGGGTCTGAGCTGGTGATGGAGCGGGTTAAGGCGTACCTGTTATGCCAGTTGCTGGAAGGCTTCTGTGCTGGCTAGGGTTCGAGTCTCCTGGTGAGAAAGTGTTCTAAAGTTGTATACTTAACTCTCGTGTTTAGGAGAGTTGTGCCTTAAGCATAGACACTGTGTCTTCCCATATTAACAGGGACTTGATGAAATTAATGTCTAAATGACCCCTCACTTGCTCTAGTGCTCTTGGGAGGTGGTGATCTTTGGTGTATTTAAATACTCCGAAATTACGATCTCTTTTAAGGGTCTGAGCTGGTGGTGGAGCGGGGTAAGGCGTACCTGTTATGCCAGTTGCTGGAAGGCTTCTGTGCTGGCTAGGGTTCGAGTCTCCTGGTGGGAAAGTGCTCTAAAGTTGTATACTTAACTCTCGTGTTTAGGAGAGTTGTGCCTTAAGCATAGACACTGTGTCTTCCCATATTAACAGGGACTTGATGAAATTAACATCTAAATGACCCCTCACTTGCTCAAGTGCTCTTGGGAGGTGGTGATCTTTGGTGTATTTAAATACTCCGAAATTACCATCTCTTTTAAGGGTCTGAGCTGGTGGTGGAGCGGGTTAAGGCGTACCTGTTATGCCAGTTGCTGGAAGGCTTCTGTGCTGGCTAGGGTTCGAGTCTCCTGGTGGGAAAGTGTTCTAAAGTTGTATACTTAACTCTCGTGTTTAGGAGAGTTGTGCCTTAAGCATAGACACTGTGTCTTCCCATATTAACAGGGACTTGATGAAATTAATGTCTAAATGACCCCTCACTTGCTCTAGTGCTCTTGGGAGGTGGTGATCTTTGGTGTATTTAAATACTCCGAAATTACCATCTCTTTTAAGGGTCTGAGCTGGTGGTGGAGCGGGTTAAGGCGTACCTGTTATGCCAGTTGCTGGAAGGCTTCTGTGCTGGCTAGGGTTCGAGTCTCCTGGTGGGAAAGTGTTCTAAAGTTGTATACTTAACTCTCGTGTTTAGAAGAGTTGTGCCTTAAGCATAGACACTGTGTCTTCCCATATTAAGAGGGACTTGATGAAATTAACGTCTAAATGACCCCTCACTTGCTCTTGGGAGGTGGTGATCTTTGGTGTATTTAAATACTCCGAAATTACCATCTCTTTTAAGGGTCTGAGCTGGTGGTGGAGCGGGTTAAGGCGTACCTGTTATGCCAGTTGCTGGAAGGCTTCTGTGCTGGCTAGGGTTCGAGTCTCCTGGTGGGAAAGTGTTCTAAAGTTGTATACTTAACTCTCGCGTTTAGGAGAGTTGTGCCTTAAGCATAGACACTGTGTCTTCCCATATTAACAGGGACTTGATGAAATTAACATCTAAATGACCCCTCACTTGCTCTAGTGCTCTTGGGAGGTGGTGATCTTTGGTGTATTTAAATACTCCGAAATTATCATCTCTTTTAAGGGTCTGAGCTGGTGGTGGAGCGAGTTAAGGCGTACCTGTTATGCCAGTTGCTGGAAGGCTTCTGTGCTGGCTAGGGTTCGAGTCTCCTGGTGGGAAAGTGTTCTAAAGTTGTATACTTAACTCTCGTGTTTAGGAGAGTTGTGCCTTAGGCATAGACACTGTGTCTTCCCATATTAACAGGGACTTGATGAAATTATCGTCTAAATAACCCCTCACTTGCTCTTGGGAGGTGGTGATCTTTGGTGTATTTAAATACTCCGAAATTACCATCTCTTTTAAGGGTCTGAGCTGGTGGTGGAGCGGGTTAAGGCGTACCTGTTATGCCAGTTGCTGGAAGGCTTCTGTGCTGGCTAGGGTTCGAGTCTCCTGGTGAGAAAGTGTTCTAAAGTTGTATACTTAACTCTCGTGTTTAGGAGAGTTGTGCCTTAAGCATAGACACTGTGTCTTCCCATATTAACAGGGACTTGATGAAATTAATGTCTAAATGACCCCTCACTTGCTCTAGTGCTCTTGGGAGGTGGTGATCTTTGGTGTATTTAAATACTCCGAAATTACGATCTCTTTTAAGGGTCTGAGCTGGTGGTGGAGCGGGGTAAGGCGTACCTGTTATGCCAGTTGCTGGAAGGCTTCTGTGCTGGCTAGGGTTCGAGTCTCCTGGTGGGAAAGTGCTCTAAAGTTGTATACTTAACTCTCGTGTTTAGGAGAGTTGTGCCTTAAGCATAGACACTGTGTCTTCCCATATTAACAGGGACTTGATGAAATTAACGTCTAAATGACCCCTCACTTGCTCAAGTGCTCTTGGGAGGTGGTGATCTTTGGTGTATTTAAATACTCCGAAATTACCATCTCTTTTAAGGGTCTGAGCTGGTGGTGGAGCGGGTTAAGGCGTACCTGTTATGCCAGTTGCTGGAAGGCTTCTGTGCTGGCTAGGGTTCGAGTCTCCTGGTGGGAAAGTGTTCTAAAGTTGTATACTTAACTCTCGTGTTTAGGAGAGTTGTGCCTTAAGCATAGACACTGTGTCTTCCCATATTAAGAGGGACTTGATGAAATTAACGTCTAAATGACCCCTCACTTGCTCTTGGGAGGTGGTGATCTTTGGTGTATTTAAATACTCCGAAATTACCATCTCTTTTAAGGGTCTGAGCTGGTGGTGGAGCGGGTTAAGGCGTACCTGTTATGCCAGTTGCTGGAAGGCTTCTGTGCTGGCTAGGGTTCGAGTCTCCTGGTGGGAAAGTGTTCTAAAGTTGTATACTTAACTCTCGCGTTTAGGAGAGTTGTGCCTTAAGCATAGACACTGTGTCTTCCCATATTAACAGGGACTTGATGAAATTAACATCTAAATGACCCCTCACTTGCTCTAGTGCTCTTGGGAGGTGGTGATCTTTGGTGTATTTAAATACTCCGAAATTATCATCTCTTTGAAGGGTCTGAGCTGGTGGTGGAGCGAGTTAAGGCGTACCTGTTATGCCAGTTGCTGGAAGGCTTCTGTGCTGGCTAGGGTTCGAGTCTCCTGGTGGGAAAGTGTTCTAAAGTTGTATACTTAACTCTCGTGTTTAGGAGAGTTGTGCCTTAGGCATAGACACTGTGTCTTCCCATATTAACAGGGACTTGATGAAATTAACGTCTAAATGACCCCTCACTTGCTCTTGGGAGGTGGTGATCTTTGGTGTATTTAAATACTCCGAAATTACCATCTCTTTTAAGGGTCTGAGCTGGTGGTGGAGCGGGGTAAGGCGTACCTGTTATGCCAGTTGCTGGAAGGCTTCTGTGCTGGCTAGGGTTCGAGTCTCCTGGTGGGAAAGTGCTCTAAAGTTGTATACTTAACTCTCGTGTTTAGGAGAGTTGTGCCTTAAGCATAGACACTGTGTCTTCCCATATTAACAGGGACTTGATGAAATTAACGTCTAAATGACCCCTCACTTGCTCAAGTGCTCTTGGGAGGTGGTGATCTTTGGTGTATTTAAATACTCCGAAATTACCATCTCTTTTAAGGGTCTGAGCTGGTGGTGGAGCGGGTTAAGGCGTACCTGTTATGCCAGTTGCTGGAAGGCTTCTGTGCTGGCTAGGGTTCGAGTCTCCTGGTGGGAAAGTGTTCTAAAGTTGTATACTTAACTCTCGTGTTTAGGAGAGTTGTGCCTTAAGCATAGACACTGTGTCTTCCCATATTAACAGGGACTTGATGAAATTAATGTCTAAATGACCCCTCACTTGCTCTAGTGCTCTTGGGAGGTGGTGATCTTTGGTGTATTTAAATACTCCGAAATTACCATCTCTTTTAAGGGTCTGAGCTGGTGGTGGAGCGGGTTAAGGCGTACCTGTTATGCCAGTTGCTGGAAGGCTTCTGTGCTGGCTAGGGTTCGAGTCTCCTGGTGGGAAAGTGTTCTAAAGTTGTATACTTAACTCTCGTGTTTAGAAGAGTTGTGCCTTAAGCATAGACACTGTGTCTTCCCATATTAAGAGGGACTTGATGAAATTAACGTCTAAATGACCCCTCACTTGCTCTTGGGAGGTGGTGATCTTTGGTGTATTTAAATACTCCGAAATTACCATCTCTTTTAAGGGTCTGAGCTGGTGGTGGAGCGGGTTAAGGCGTACCTGTTATGCCAGTTGCTGGAAGGCTTCTGTGCTGGCTAGGGTTCGAGTCTCCTGGTGGGAAAGTGTTCTAAAGTTGTATACTTAACTCTCGCGTTTAGGAGAGTTGTGCCTTAAGCATAGACACTGTGTCTTCCCATATTAACAGGGACTTGATGAAATTAACATCTAAATGACCCCTCACTTGCTCTAGTGCTCTTGGGAGGTGGTGATCTTTGGTGTATTTAAATACTCCGAAATTATCATCTCTTTTAAGGGTCTGAGCTGGTGGTGGAGCGAGTTAAGGCGTACCTGTTATGCCAGTTGCTGGAAGGCTTCTGTGCTGGCTAGGGTTCGAGTCTCCTGGTGGGAAAGTGTTCTAAAGTTGTATACTTAACTCTCGTGTTTAGGAGAGTTGTGCCTTAGGCATAGACACTGTGTCTTCCCATATTAACAGGGACTTGATGAAATTATCGTCTAAATAACCCCTCACTTGCTCTTGGGAGGTGGTGATCTTTGGTGTATTTAAATACTCCGAAATTACCATCTCTTTTAAGGGTCTGAGCTGGTGGTGGAGCGGGTTAAGGCGTACCTGTTATGCCAGTTGCTGGAAGGCTTCTGTGCTGGCTAGGGTTCGAGTCTCCTGGTGAGAAAGTGTTCTAAAGTTGTATACTTAACTCTCGTGTTTAGGAGAGTTGTGCCTTAAGCATAGACACTGTGTCTTCCCATATTAACAGGGACTTGATGAAATTAATGTCTAAATGACCCCTCACTTGCTCTAGTGCTCTTGGGAGGTGGTGATCTTTGGTGTATTTAAATACTCCGAAATTACGATCTCTTTTAAGGGTCTGAGCTGGTGGTGGAGCGGGGTAAGGCGTACCTGTTATGCCAGTTGCTGGAAGGCTTCTGTGCTGGCTAGGGTTCGAGTCTCCTGGTGGGAAAGTGCTCTAAAGTTGTATACTTAACTCTCGTGTTTAGGAGAGTTGTGCCTTAAGCATAGACACTGTGTCTTCCCATATTAACAGGGACTTGATGAAATTAACGTCTAAATGACCCCTCACTTGCTCAAGTGCTCTTGGGAGGTGGTGATCTTTGGTGTATTTAAATACTCCGAAATTACCATCTCTTTTAAGGGTCTGAGCTGGTGGTGGAGCGGGATAAGGCGTACCTGTTATGCCAGTTGCTGGAAGGCTTCTGTGCTGGCTAGGGTTCGAGTCTCCTGGTGGGAAAGTGTTCTAAAGTTGTATACTTAACTCTCGTGTTTAGGAGAGTTGTGCCTTAAGCATAGACACTGTGTCTTCCCATATTAAGAGGGACTTGATGAAATTAACGTCTAAATGACCCCTCACTTGCTCTTGGGAGGTGGTGATCTTTGGTGTATTTAAATACTCCGAAATTACCATCTCTTTTAAGGGTCTGAGCTGGTGGTGGAGCGGGTTAAGGCGTACCTGTTATGCCAGTTGCTGGAAGGCTTCTGTGCTGGCTAGGGTTCGAGTCTCCTGGTGGGAAAGTGTTCTAAAGTTGTATACTTAACTCTCGCGTTTAGGAGAGTTGTGCCTTAAGCATAGACACTGTGTCTTCCCATATTAACAGGGACTTGATGAAATTAACATCTAAATGACCCCTCACTTGCTCTAGTGCTCTTGGGAGGTGGTGATC